>NW_027182827.1:425000-512500 GCF_041146395.1 Eulemur rufifrons | reverse complement strand
GGTTAGGGTTCGGGTTCGGGTTAGGGTTAGGATTCGGGTTCGGGTTCGGGTTCGGGTTCGGTTTAGGGTTAGGGTAGGGTTAGGGTAGGGTTGGGTTAGGGTTAGGGTTAGGGTTAGGGCTAGGGCTAGGGCTAGGGGTTAAGTTTAGGGCTAGGGCTAGGGCTAGGGTTAGGGTTAGGGCTAGGGTTAGGGTTAGGGTTAGGGGTTAGGGTTAGGGTTGGGGTTAGGGTTAGGGTTAGGGGTTAGGGTTAGGGTTTAGGGTTAGGGTTAGGGTTGGGGTTGGGGTTAGTGGTTAGGGTTAGGGTTAGGGTTTGGGGTTAGGGTTAGGGTTAGGGGTTAGGGTTAGTGTTAAGGATTAGGGTTAGGGTTAAGGGTTAGGGGTTAGGGTTAGGGTTAAGGGTTAGGGATTAGGGTTAGGGTTAGGGGTTAGGGTTAGGGTTAGGGGTTAGGGTTAGGGTTAAGGTTTAGGGGGTTATGGTTAGGGTTACGGTTAGGGTAGGGCTTAGGGTTAGGGTTAGGGTTAGTTTTAGGGTTAGAGTTATGTGCTATGGTTTGTGTTAGAGGTTAGGGTTAGGTTTACTGGTCACGGTTAGGGTTACGTTTAGGGGGTAGCATTAGGGTTAGGGTTAGGGTTAAGGGATAGGATTAGGGATAAGTGTTAGGCTTAGGGTTAGGGTTTAGTGTTAGGGTTAGCATTAAGGATTAGGGTTAGGGTCAGGGTTAAATGCTTGGGTGTGGGTATTGGTTAGGGTCAGGGTTAAGGTTCACGGATAGGGTTAGTGTTAAGGGTTACGGGTACCTCTAGGGTTCAGGTTTAGAGTTAGCATTAGGGCTTAAGGTTAGGATTAGGCGGTAGGTTAGATTTAGGGTTAGATCTAGGCGTTAGGGAAAGGGCTAGCGTTAGGGTTAAGAGATAGGGTTAGGTTTAATGCTTAGGATTAGGGTTAGGGTTTGGGGTTAAAGTAAGTGTTAGGGGTTAGGTTTAAGGATCAAAGGTTAGGGTTATTTTTAGCTGTAGTGTTAGGGTTAGGGATAAGGGATCCCATTAGCCTTAAGGGTCTTCCTTACTGTAGGGTTAAGGGTTAGGCTTAGAGTTAAAGGTTAAGGTTAGGGTCCGTGTTAAGATTTAGAGTGAGGGTTAACGGTTAGGGTAAAGGTTAAGCGTTAGGGTTAGGGATTAGTGATTAGGGTTTTTGGTTAGTGTTAGGGTTAGCGGTTAGGAGTTAGTGTTTTCTGAAGGGGTATGGTTAGAATTAGGATTGGGGTTAGAGTTAGGGTGAGGTATAGGGGTTAAGGTTAGGGGTTAGTTTTAGGGTAAAAGGATAGGATTAGGGTTATGGGTTGGGCTTAGGTTTAGGGTTAAAGTTTACTGCTGGGGTTACGGATAGGGTTCAGGGTTAGCTTTAGGGGTTCTGGTTAGGGTTAGGTGTTAGGTTAGTGTCAGGGTTAGGTCTACTCGTGAGGGTAAGATTTAGAGTTAGCTTTAAGAGCTAGGGTTAGGTTTAATGGTTAGGATTAGGATTAGGGTTAAGGGTTAGGTAAGGCTTAGGGGTTAGGGTGAAGGGTTAGGGTCAAGGGTTAGGGTTTTTGTTAGGCATAGCGTTGGGGTTAGAAGTAAGGGTTACTGTCAGTGTTAGGGTTGTAGGTAGGGTTACGGTTAGGGTTAGCAGTTTAGAATTAGGGTTAGGGATTAGGTGTCACAGTGATGACTAGGAGATAGGGTTAGAATTATGGGATAGGGGTTGTTCTCAGGAAATGGGTTATGCATTAACGTTAGGATAAGAGGTTAAAGTTAGGCTCACGGTGAGGTTTACGTGTTAAGGGGAGAAATAGGAACAGGGTTGGGTGTTATGTTCAGGGATAGGGTTATCTGTTAAAGGTATTGTTTATGCTTAGCGCACGGGCCCTGTCTGCATTAGGCGGGCGGTGGGAGTTTAGGGGGCTGGGATAGTACCCGGGAACCCACTCTATCATACTCTGGGTATGGGTCCGTGGGTTTCATGCAGGACACAGTGGTAGAGCCTCCTTTCAGGCATGCCATGGGTGGATTGCAGGCTTTCTAAACTCTAAGAAAGCAAGAAGTCTGAGAATTAGATTTAGGGTTAGGATTATGGTTAGGGTTAAGGATGAAGTTTAGTGTTAGAGTGAGGGCTTAGGGTTAGGGATTAGGGTTAGGGTTAAAGGTTACTCTTAGGTTTAACGGTTACACTTTGGTTTAGGGTTGAGGTTTACGGTTAGGGTTAAGATGAGGGGTTAAGGTTTGGTACAGGGTTAGGGTTAAGTGTTAGGTTTAGGGTTGAAGATTAGGATTAGGGTTAGGATTAAAGGTTAGCGTGAGAGTTAACGCTTAGTGTTAAGGTTAAGAGTTATGGGTTACGGTTAGGGTTAGGGTTAGGGTTAGTTTTAGGGTTAGAGTTATGTGCTATGGTTTGTGTTAGAGGTTAGGGTTAGGTTTACTGGTCATGGTTAGGGTTACGTTTAGGGGTTAGCATTAGGGTTATGGTTAGGGTTTGGGTTAAGGGATAGGATTAGGGTTAAGTGTTGGGCTTAGGGTTAGGGTTTAGTGTTAGGGTTATCATTAAGGATTAGGGTTAGGGTCAGCGTTAAATGCTTGGGTGCGGGTAATGGTTAGGGTCAGGGTTAAGGTTCACGGATAGGGTTACTGTTAAGGGTTACGGGTAGGTTTAGGGTTCAGGATTAGAGTTAGCATTAGGGCTTAAGGTGAGGATTAGGCGGTAGGTTAGATTTAGGGTTAGATCTAGGCGTTAGGGTAAGGGCTAGCGTTAGGGTTAAGAGATAGGTTTAGGTTTAATGCTTAGGATTAGGGTTAGGGTTTGGGGTTAAAGTAAGTGTTAGGGGTTAGGTTTAAGGATCAAAGGTTAGGGTTATTTTTAGCTGTAGTGTCAGGGTTAGGGATAAGGGATCCCATTAGCATTAAGGGTCTTCCTTACTGTAGGGTTAAGGGTTAGGTTTAGAGTTAAAGTTTAAGGTTAGGGTCAGGGTTAAGATTTAGGGTGAGGGTTAACGGTTAGGGTAAAGGTTAAGCGTTAGGGTTAGGGATTAGTGATTAGGGTTTTTGGTTAGTGTTAGGGTTAGCTGTTAGGAGTTAGGGTTTTCTGAATGGGTATGGTTAGAATTAGGATTGGGGTTAGAGTTAGGGTGAGGTATAGGGGTTAGGTTTAGGGGTTAGTTTTAGGGTAAAAGGATAGGATTAGGGTTACGGGTTGGGCTTAGGTTTAGGGTTAAAGTTTACTGCTAGGGTGAGGGATAGGGTTCAGGGTTAGCTTTAGGGGTTCTGGTTAGGGTTAGGTGTTAGGTTAGTGTCAGGGTTAGGTCTAGTCATGAGGGTAAGGTTTAGGGTTAGCTTTAAGAGCTAGGGTTAGGTTTAATGGTTAGGATTAGGATTAGGGTTAAGGGTTAGGGAAAGGCTTAGGGGTTAGGGTGAAGGGTTAGGGTCAAGGGTTAGGGTTTTTGTTAGGCATAGCGTTGGGGTTAGAAGTAAGAGTTACTGTCAGTGTTAGGGTTGTAGGTAGGGTTACGGTTAGGGTTAGCGGTTTAGAATTAGGGTTAGGGATTAGGTGTCACAGTGATGACTAGGAGATAGGGTTAGAATTATGGGATAGGGGTTGTTCTCAGGAAATGGGTTATGCATTAACGTTAGGAGAAGAGGTTAAAGTTAGGCGCACGGTGAGGTTTACGTGTTAAGGGGAGAAATAGGAACAGGGTTGGGTGTTATGTTCAGGGTTAGGGTTATCTGTTAAAGGTACTGTTTATGCTTAGCGCACGGGCCCTGTCTGCATTAGGCGGGCGGGGGGAGTTTAGGGGGCTGGGATAGTACCCGGGAACCCACTCTATCATACTCTGGGTATGGGTCCGTGTGTTTCATGCAGGACACAGTGGTAGAGCCTCCTTTCACGCATGGCATGGGAGGATTGCAGGCTTTCTAAACTCTAAGAAAGCAAGAAGTCTGAGGATTAGATTTAGGGTTAGGATTATGGTTAGGGTTAAGGATGAAGTTTAGTGTTAGGGTGAAGGCTTAGGGTTAAGGATTAGGGTTAGGGTTAAAGGTTACTCTTAGGTTTAACGGTTACACTTTGGTTTAGGGTTGAGGTTTACGGTTAGGGTTAAGATGAGGGGATAGGGTTTGGTACAGGGTTAGGGTTACGTGTTAGGTTTAGGGTTGAAGATTAGGATTAGGGTTAGGATTAAAGGTTAGCAAGAGAGTTAACGCTTAGGGTTAAGGTTAAGAGTTAGGGTTTAGGGTTAGGGTTAGGGTTAGGGTTAGTTTTAGGGTTAGAGTTATGTGCTATGGTTTGTGTTAGAGGTTAGGGTTAGGTTTACTGGTCACGGTTAGGGTTACGTTTAGGGGATACCATTAGGGTTAGGGTTAAGGTTAGGGTTAGGCTTAGGGTTAAAGGATAGGATTAGGGTTAAGTGTTGGGCTTATGGTTAGGGTTAAAGTTTAGTGTTAGGGTTAATGTTTAGTGTTATGGTCCAGTTTAAGTGTTAGGGTGAGGGTTAACAGTTAGGATTAGGCTTAGGGGTTAGGGCTATAGTGAAGGTTCAGTGTTAGGGTTAGGTTTAGGGTTCAGGGTTAGGGTTAGCTTTAGGGGTTATGGTTAGGGTTAGGTGTTAGGTTAGTGTCAGGGTTAGGTCTAGTCGTGAGGGTAAGATTTAGAGTTAGCTTTAAGAGCTAGGGTTAGGTTTAATGGTTAGGATTAGGATTACGGTTAAAGGTTAGGGTAATGCTTAGGGGTTAGGGTGAAGGGTGAAGGGTTAGGGCTTTTGTTAGGCATAGCGTTGGGGTTAGAACTAAGGGTTCCTGTCAGTGTTAGGGTTGTAGGCAGCGTTTCGGTTAGGCTTAGCGTTGGAGAATTAGGGTTAGGGATTAGGTGTTACAGTTATGACTAGGAGATAGGGTTAGAATTATGGGATAGGGGATGTTCTCAGGGAATGGGTTATGCATTAACGTTACGTTAAGAGGTTAAAGTTAGGCTCACGGTGAGGTTTACGTGTTAAGGGGAGAAATAGGAACAGGGTTAGGTGCCATGTTCAGGGTTAGGGTTATCTGTTAAGGTATCATTTATGCTTAGCGCACGGGCCCTGTCGGCATTAGGCTGGGGGGAGGTTAGGGGGCTGGGATTGTCACCGGGAATCCACTGTATCGGACTCTGGGTATGGGCCCGTGGATTTCATGCAGGACACAGTGGTAGAGCCTCCTTTCACACATGGCATGGGAGGATTGCAGGCTTTCTAAACTCTAAGAAAGCAAGAAGTCTGAGAATTAGATTTAGGGTTAGGATTATGGTTAGGGTTCAGGATGAAGTGTAGTGTTATGGTGAGGGGATAGGGTTACAGATTAGGGTTATGGTTTAAGGTTACTGTTAGGTTTAACGGTTACAGTTCGTTTTGGGGTTGAGGTTTGCGGATAGGGTTAAGATGAGGGGTCAGGGTTTGGTACAGGGTTAGGGTTGTGTTAGGTTTAGGGTTGAAGATTAGGATTAGGGTTAGGATTAAAGGTTAGCGTGAGAGTTAACGGTTACGATTAAGGTTAAGGGTTAGGGTTAGGGTTTAGGTTTAGGGTTAAGGGTTAGGGTTAGTTTTAGGGTTAGAGTTATGTGTTAGGGTTTGTGTTAGAGGTTAGGGTTAGGTTTACTGTTCGTGGTTAGAGTTACGTTTCGGGGTTAGCATTAGGGTTAGGGATTAGGTTTAGGGTAAGTGTTTAGAGTTAGTGTTGGGCTTTAGGCTCGGGGCTTAGGTTCAGGGTCAGAGGTTAGGGTTGGTGGTAGGGCTTAGATTTAGCGGTCAGTTTAAGGGCACAGGACCTGGTTAATCTACGGTGAGAGGGGTGTGGTCGGAGTCACCACAAAAGCACAACATCATTCCCTGGGCCTTGGGACAAAACCTACATGCAGGACTCAGGCAGAGCCTCATCTCACACATGGCATGGCTGTATTGTAAGCTTGCTTCACTCTGGGAATGGAAGTAGTGTGAGAATTAGGGTTAGGTTTGGGGTTAGGGGTTTCGAGTTAGGGGTTAGGTTTCGAGTCAGGGTCAGGTGCTAGGGATTAGTGGTTAGGTTTAGAGTTAGTGTTAGGGGTTAGGTGTTAAGTCTGGGTTGGGGGCCAGGGTTAGGTTTAGGGTTGGGGTTAGCGTTAGGGTTAGGGGTTAGGGTTAAGGGATAGGGTTAGGGTTAAGGGTTAGGCTTAGGGTTAGGGTTCAGGGTTAGGGTTAAGGTTTAGGGTTAGAGTCAGGGTTAAGTGTTAGGGTGAGGCTTAACAGTTAGGGTTAGGGTTAGGGGGTTAGGAATAGGGTTAGGGTTAAGGGTTAGGTTTATGGTTCAGGTTTAAGGTTAGGATTAGGGGTTAGGGTTAGTGTTAACTGTAGGTCAGTGTTGGGGTTAGATCTCTAGGCATTAGCGTAGAGGTTAGGGTTAGGGTTAAGTAGGGTTATGTTTAATGGTTAGGATTGGGATTAGCGTTAAGGGTTAGGGTTAAGCTTTAGGGGTTATGACTAAGGATCAATGGTTAGGGTTATTTTTAGGCGTAGGGTTAGGGTAAGGGTTTTAGAGTTAGTGTTAGTGTTGTTGGCAGGGTTAAGGTTAGGGTTGGCATTTCAGAATTAGGGATTAGGTGTTATGGTTATGGCTAGGAGTTAGGGTTAGAATTACGGTATAGGTCTTGTTCGCAGGGTGTCATGCATTAACGTTAAGATAAGGGGTTAAAGTTAGGGTTACGGTGAGCTTTACCTGTTAAGGTGAGCAGTAGGATCAGGGTTAGGTGTTATGTTCTGGGTTAGGGTTATGGGTGAGGGGTAGGGTTTATCCTTAGGGCACGGGCCCTGTATGCACTAGGAGGCGAAGTTAGGGGTCTGTGATGGTCGCTGGGAGCCCACTCTATCGTACGCAGTGTATGGGCCTCTGGGTTTCATGCAGGACACTGTGGCAGAGCGGGCTTTCATGCATGGCTTAGTAGGATTGTAGGCTTTCAAAACTCTGAGAAAGCAAGTCTGAGAATTAGATTTAGGGTTAGGATTACGGTACGGTTTAGGGATGAAGATTAGTGATAGGGTGAGGGCTTAGGGTTAGGGGTTAGGGTTAGGGTTAGGGTTGTTGGTAGGGTGAAGGTTAGCGTTGGCATTTTAGAATTAGGGATGAGGTGTTACGGTTATGGCTAGGGGTTAGGATTAGAATTATGGGATAGGGCTTCTTCTCAGGGTGTTATGCATTAAGGTTAAGATAAGGGGATAAGTTAGGGTTACGGGGAGGTTTATGTTTTAAGGTGAGCAATAGGATCAGGGTCAGGTGCTATGTTCAGGGTGAGGGTTATCTGTTAGGGGTAGTGTTTATACTTAGCGTACAGGCCCTGTCTGCACTGGGCGGGGGGCTGGGGTTAGGGGGATGGGATTGTCCCCGGGAACCCACTCTATCATACGCTAGGTATGGGCTCCTGGTTTCATGCAAGAGAGAGCTGCAGAGCCCCCTTTTACTCATGGCATGGGAGGATTTTAGGCTTTCTAAACTCTAAGAAAGCAAGAAGTCCGAGAATTAGATTTAGGGGTAGGATTATGATAATGTTTAGGGTTAGGGTTAGTGTTAAGGTGGGGTCTTAGGGTTAGGGGTTAGGGTTAGAGGTTAGTGTTAGGTGTAACAGTTACAGTTAGGTTTATGGTTAAGTTTCAGGGTTAGGGTTAAGGTTTGGGTTTAGCGTTTGGCACAGGGTTAGGCTTCAGTGTTAGCTTTATGGTTAAAGATTAGGATTAGGGTTAGTGTGAGGGTTAATGGTAAGGGTCAAGATTAAGGGTTAGGGTTGGGGTTAGGGTTAGGTTTAGGGTTAGGGCTTAGGGTTAGGCTTAGGGTTAAGGGATAGGATTAGGGTTAAGTGTTGGGCTTATGGTTAGGGTTAAAGTTTAGTGTTAGGGTTAATGTTTAGTGTTATGGTCCAGTTTAAGTGTTAGGGTGAGGGTTAACAGTTAGGATTAGGCTTAGGGGTTAGGGATATAGTGAAGGTTCAGTGTTAGGGTTAGGTTTAGGGTTCAGGGTTAGGGTTAGCTTTAGGGGTTATGGTTAGGGTTAGGTGTTAGGTTAGTGTCAGGGTTAGGTCTAGTCGTGAGGGTAAGGTTTAGGGTTAGCTTTAAGAGCTAGGGTTAGGTTTAATGGTTAGGATTAGGATTACGGTTAAAGGTTAGGGTAATGCTTAGGGGTTAGGGTGAAGGGTGAAGGGTTAGGGCTTTTGTTAGGCATAGCGTTGGGGTTAGAACTAAGGGTTCCTGTCAGTGTTAGGGTTGTAGGCAGCGTTACGGTTAGGCTTAGCGGTGGAGAATTAGGGTTAGGGATTAGGTGTTACAGTTATGACTAGGAGATAGGGTTAGAATTATGGGATAGGAGATGTTCTCAGGGAATGGGTTATGCATTAACGTTACGTTAAGAGGTTAAAGTTAGGCTCACGGTGAGGTTTACGTGTTAAGGGGAGAAATAGGAACAGGGTTAGGTGCCATGTTCAGGGTTAGGGTTATCTGTTAAAGGTATCATTTATGCTTAGCGCACGGGCCCTGTCGGCATTAGGCTGGGGGGAGGTTAGGGGGCTGGGATTGTCACCGGGAACCCACTGTATCGGACTCTGGGTATGGGCCCGTGGATTTCATGCAGGACACAGTGGTAGAGCCTCCTTTCACACATGGCATGGGAGGATTGCAGGCTTTCTAAACTCTAAGAAAGCAAGAAGTCTGAGAATTAGATTTAGGGTTAGGATTATGGTTAGAGTTCAGGATGAAGTGTAGTGTTATGGTGAGGGGATAGGGTTACAGATTAGGGTTACGGTTTAAGGTTACTGTTAGGTTTAACAGTTACAGTTCGTTTTGGGGTTGAGGTTTGCGGATAGGGTTAAGATGAGGGGTCAGGGTTTGGTACAGGGTTAGGGTTGTGTTAGGTTTAGGGTTGAAGATTAGGATTAGGGTTAGGATTAAAGGTTAGCGTGAGAGTTAACGGTTACGATTAAGGTTAAGGGTTAGGGTTAGGGTTTAGGTTTAGGGTTAAGGGTTAGGGTTAGTTTCAGGGTTAGAGTTATGTGTTAGGGTTTGTGTTAGAGGTTAGGGTTAGGTTTACTGTTCGTGGTTAGAGTTACGTTTCGGGGTTAACATTAGGGTTAGGGATTAGGTTTAGGGTAAGTGTTTAGAGTTAGTGTTGGGCTTTAGGCTCGGGGCTTAGGTTCAGGGTCAGAGGTTAGGGTTGGTGGTAGGGCTTAGATTTAGCGGTCAGTTTAAGGGCACAGGACCTGGTTAATCTACGGTGAGAGGGGTGTGGTCGGAGTCACCACAAAAGCACAACATCGTTCCCTGGGCCTTGGGACAAAACCTACATGCAGGACTCAGGCAGAGCCTCATCTCACACATGGCATGGCTGTATTGTAGGCTTGCTTCACTCTGGGAATGGAAGTAGTGTGAGAATTAGGGTTAGGTTTGGGGTTAGGGGTTTCGAGTTAGGGGTTAGGTTTCGAGTCAGGGTCAGGTGCTAGGGATTAGTGGTTAGGTTTAGAGTTAGTGTTAGGGGTTAGGTGTTAAGTCTGGGTTGGGGGCCAGGGTTAGGTTTAGGGTTGGGGTTAGCGTTAGGGTTAGGGGTTAGGGTTAAGGGATAGGGTTAGGGTTAAGGGTTAGGCTTAGGGTTAGGGTTCAGGGTTAGGGTTAAGGTTTAGGGTTAGAGTCAGGGTTAAGTGTTAGGGTGAGGCTTAACAGTTAGGGTTAGGGTTAGGGGGTTAGGAATAGGGTTAGGGTTAAGGGTTAGGTTTATGGTTCAGGTTTAAGGTTAGGATTAGGGGTTAGGGTTAGTGTTAACTGTAGGTCAGTGTTGGGGTTAGATCTCTAGGCATTAGCGTAGAGGTTAGGGTTAGGGTTAAGTAGGGTTATGTTTAATGGTTAGGATTGGGATTAGCGTTAAGGGTTAGGGTTAAGCTTTAGGGGTTATGACTAAGGATCAATGGTTAGGGTTATTTTTAGGCGTAGGGTTAGGGTAAGGGTTTTAGGGTTAGTGTTAGTGTTGTTGGTAGGGTTAAGGTTAGGGTTGGCGTTTCAGAATTAGGGATTAGGTGTTATGGTTATGGCTAGGAGTTAGGGTTAGAATTACGGTATAGGTCTTGTTCGCAGGGTGTCATGCATTAACGTTAAGATAAGGGGTTAAAGTTAGGGTTACGGTGAGCTTTACCTGTTAAGGTGAGCAGTAGGATCAGGGTTAGGTGTTATGTTCTGGGTTAGGGTTATGGGTGAGGGGTAGGGTTTATCCTTAGGGCACGGGCCCTGTATGCACTAGGAGGGGAAGTTAGGGGTCTGTGATGGTCGCTGGGAGCCCACTCTATCGTACGCAGTGTATGGGCCTCTGGGTTTCATGCAGGACACTGTGGCAGAGCGGGCTTTCATGCATGGCTTAGTAGGATTGTAGGCTTTCAAAACTCTGAGAAAGCAAGTCTGAGAGTTAGATTTAGGGTTAGGATTATGGTACGGTTTAGGGATGAAGATTAGTGATAGGGTGAGGGCTTAGGGTTAGGGGTTAGGGTTAGGGTTAGGGTTGTTGGTAGGGTGAAGGTTAGCGTTTGGCATTTTAGAATTAGGGATGAGGTGTTACGGTTATGGCTAGGGGTTAGGATTAGAATTATGGGATAGGGCTTCTTCTCAGGGTGTTATGCATTAAGGTTAAGATAAGGGGATAAGTTAGGGTTACGGGGAGGTTTATGTTTTAAGGTGAGCAATAGGATCAGGGTCAGGTGCTATGTTCAGGGTGAGGGTTATCTGTTAGGGGTAGTGTTTATACTTAGCGTACAGGCCCTGTCTGCACTGGGCGGGGGGCTGGGGTTAGGGGGATGGGATTGTCCCCGGGAACCCACTCTATCATACGCTAGGTATGGGCTCCTGGTTTCATGCAAGAGAGAGCTGCAGAGCCCCCTTTTACTCATGGCATGGGAGGATTTTAGGCTTTCTAAACTCTAAGAAAGCAAGAAGTCCGAGAATTAGATTTAGGGGTAGGATTATGATAATGTTTAGGGTTAGGGTTAGTGTTAAGGTGGGGTCTTAGGGTTAGGGGTTAGGGTTAGAGGTTAGTGTTAGGTGTAACAGTTACAGTTAGGTTTATGGTTAAGTTTCAGGGTTAGGGTTAAGGTTTGGGTTTAGCGTTTGGCACAGGGTTAGGCTTCAGTGTTAGCTTTATGGTTAAAGATTAGGATTAGGGTTAGTGTGAGGGTTAATGGTAAGGGTCAAGATTAAGGGTTAGGGTTGGGGTTAGGGTTAGGTTTAGGGTTAGGGCTTAGGGTTAGGCTTAGGGTTAAGGGATAGGATTAGGGTTAAGTGTTGGGCTTATGGTTAGGGTTAAAGTTTAGTGTTAGGGTTAATGTTTAGTGTTATGGTCCAGTTTAAGTGTTAGGGTGAGGGTTAACAGTTAGGATTAGGCTTAGGGGTTAGGGATATAGTGAAGGTTCAGTGTTAGGGTTAGGTTTAGGGTTCAGGGTTAGGGTTAGCTTTAGGGGTTATGGTTAGGGTTAGGTGTTAGGTTAGTGTCAGGGTTAGGTCTAGTCGTGAGGGTAAGGTTTAGGGTTAGCTTTAAGAGCTAGGGTTAGGTTTAATGGTTAGGATTAGGATTACGGTTAAAGGTTAGGGTAATGCTTAGGGGTTAGGGTGAAGGGTGAAGGGTTAGGGCTTTTGTTAGGCATAGCGTTGGGGTTAGAACTAAGGGTTCCTGTCAGTGTTAGGGTTGTAGGCAGCGTTACGGTTAGGCTTAGCGGTGGAGAATTAGGGTTAGGGATTAGGTGTTACAGTTATGACTAGGAGATAGGGTTAGAATTATGGGATAGGAGATGTTCTCAGGGAATGGGTTATGCATTAACGTTACGTTAAGAGGTTAAAGTTAGGCTCACGGTGAGGTTTACGTGTTAAGGGGAGAAATAGGAACAGGGTTAGGTGCCATGTTCAGGGTTAGGGTTATCTGTTAAAGGTATCATTTATGCTTAGCGCACGGGCCCTGTCGGCATTAGGCTGGGGGGAGGTTAGGGGGCTGGGATTGTCACCGGGAACCCACTGTATCGGACTCTGGGTATGGGCCCGTGGATTTCATGCAGGACACAGTGGTAGAGCCTCCTTTCACACACGGCATGGGAGGATTGCAGGCTTTCTAAACTCTAAGAAAGCAAGAAGTCTGAGAATTAGATTTAGGGTTAGGATTATGGTTAGGGTTCAGGATGAAGTGTAGTGTTATGGTGAGGGGATAGGGTTACAGATTAGGGTTACGGTTTAAGGTTACTGTTAGGTTTAACAGTTACAGTTCGTTTTGGGGTTGAGGTTTGCGGATAGGGTTAAGATGAGGGGTCAGGGTTTGGTACAGGGTTAGGGTTGTGTTAGGTTTAGGGTTGAAGATTAGGATTAGGGTTAGGATTAAAGGTTAGCGTGAGAGTTAACGGTTACGATTAAGGTTAAGGGTTAGGGTTAGGGTTTAGGTTTAGGGTTAAGGGTTAGGGTTAGTTTCAGGGTTAGAGTTATGTGTTAGGGTTTGTGTTAGAGGTTAGGGTTAGGTTTACTGTTCGTGGTTAGAGTTACGTTTCGGGGTTAGCATTAGGGTTAGGGATTAGGTTTAGGGTAAGTGTTTAGAGTTAGTGTTGGGCTTTAGGCTCGGGGCTTAGGTTCAGGGTCAGAGGTTAGGGTTGGTGGTAGGGCTTAGATTTAGCGGTCAGTTTAAGGGCACAGGACCTGGTTAATCTACGGTGAGAGGGGTGTGGTCGGAGTCACCACAAAAGCACAACATCGTTCCCTGGGCCTTGGGACAAAACCTACATGCAGGACTCAGGCAGAGCCTCATCTCACACATGGCATGGCTGTATTGTAGGCTTGCTTCACTCTGGGAATGGAAGTAGTGTGAGAATTAGGGTTAGGTTTGGGGTTAGGGGTTTCGAGTTAGGGGTTAGGTTTCGAGTCAGGGTCAGGTGCTAGGGATTAGTGGTTAGGTTTAGAGTTAGTGTTAGGGGTTAGGTGTTAAGTCTGGGTTGGGGGCCAGGGTTAGGTTTAGGGTTGGGGTTAGCGTTAGGGTTAGGGGTTAGGGTTAAGGGATAGGGTTAGGGTTAAGGGTTAGGCTTAGGGTTAGGGTTCAGGGTTAGGGTTAAGGTTTAGGGTTAGAGTCAGGGTTAAGTGTTAGGGTGAGGCTTAACAGTTAGGGTTAGGGTTAGGGGGTTAGGAATAGGGTTAGGGTTAAGGGTTAGGTTTATGGTTCAGGTTTAAGGTTAGGATTAGGGGTTAGGGTTAGTGTTAACTGTAGGTCAGTGTTGGGGTTAGATCTCTAGGCATTAGCGTAGAGGTTAGGGTTAGGGTTAAGTAGGGTTATGTTTAATGGTTAGGATTGGGATTAGCGTTAAGGGTTAGGGTTAAGCTTTAGGGGTTATGACTAAGGATCAATGGTTAGGGTTATTTTTAGGCGTAGGGTTAGGGTAAGGGTTTTAGGGTTAGTGTTAGTGTTGTTGGTAGGGTTAAGGTTAGGGTTGGCGTTTCAGAATTAGGGATTAGGTGTTATGGTTATGGCTAGGAGTTAGGGTTAGAATTACGGTATAGGTCTTGTTCGCAGGGTGTCATGCATTAACGTTAAGATAAGGGGTTAAAGTTAGGGTTACGGTGAGCTTTACCTGTTAAGGTGAGCAGTAGGATCAGGGTTAGGTGTTATGTTCTGGGTTAGGGTTATGGGTGAGGGGTAGGGTTTATCCTTAGGGCACGGGCCCTGTATGCACTAGGAGGGGAAGTTAGGGGTCTGTGATGGTCGCTGGGAGCCCACTCTATCGTACGCAGTGTATGGGCCTCTGGGTTTCATGCAGGACACTGTGGCAGAGCGGGCTTTCATGCATGGCTTAGTAGGATTGTAGGCTTTCAAAACTCTGAGAAAGCAAGTCTGAGAGTTAGATTTAGGGTTAGGATTATGGTACGGTTTAGGGATGAAGATTAGTGATAGGGTGAGGGCTTAGGGTTAGGGGTTAGGGTTAGGGTTAGGGTTAGGGTTGTTGGTAGGGTGAAGGTTAGCGTTTGGCATTTTAGAATTAGGGATGAGGTGTTACGGTTATGGCTAGGGGTTAGGATTAGAATTATGGGATAGGGCTTCTTCTCAGGGTGTTATGCATTAAGGTTAAGATAAGGGGATAAGTTAGGGTTACGGGGAGGTTTATGTTTTAAGGTGAGCAATAGGATCAGGGTCAGGTGCTATGTTCAGGGTGAGGGTTATCTGTTAGGGGTAGTGTTTATACTTAGCGTACAGGCCCTGTCTGCACTGGGCGGGGGGCTGGGGTTAGGGGGATGGGATTGTCCCCGGGAACCCACTCTATCATACGCTAGGTATGGGCTCCTGGTTTCATGCAAGAGAGAGCTGCAGAGCCCCCTTTTACTCATGGCATGGGAGGATTTTAGGCTTTCTAAACTCTAAGAAAGCAAGAAGTCCGAGAATTAGATTTAGGGGTAGGATTATGATAATGTTTAGGGTTAGGGTTAGTGTTAAGGTGGGGTCTTAGGGTTAGGGGTTAGGGTTAGAGGTTAGTGTTAGGTGTAACAGTTACAGTTAGGTTTATGGTTAAGTTTCAGGGTTAGGGTTAAGGTTTGGGTTTAGCGTTTGGCACAGGGTTAGGCTTCAGTGTTAGCTTTATGGTTAAAGATTAGGATTAGGGTTAGTGTGAGGGTTAATGGTAAGGGTCAAGATTAAGGGTTAGGGTTGGGGTTAGGGTTAGGTTTAGGGTTAGGGCTTAGGGTTAGGCTTAGGGTTAAGGGATAGGATTAGGGTTAAGTGTTGGGCTTATGGTTAGGGTTAAAGTTTAGTGTTAGGGTTAATGTTTAGTGTTATGGTCCAGTTTAAGTGTTAGGGTGAGGGTTAACAGTTAGGATTAGGCTTAGGGGTTAGGGATATAGTGAAGGTTCAGTGTTAGGGTTAGGTTTAGGGTTCAGGGTTAGGGTTAGCTTTAGGGGTTATGGTTAGGGTTAGGTGTTAGGTTAGTGTCAGGGTTAGGTCTAGTCGTGAGGGTAAGGTTTAGGGTTAGCTTTAAGAGCTAGGGTTAGGTTTAATGGTTAGGATTAGGATTACGGTTAAAGGTTAGGGTAATGCTTAGGGGTTAGGGTGAAGGGTGAAGGGTTAGGGCTTTTGTTAGGCATAGCGTTGGGGTTAGAACTAAGGGTTCCTGTCAGTGTTAGGGTTGTAGGCAGCGTTACGGTTAGGCTTAGCGGTGGAGAATTAGGGTTAGGGATTAGGTGTTACAGTTATGACTAGGAGATAGGGTTAGAATTATGGGATAGGAGATGTTCTCAGGGAATGGGTTATGCATTAACGTTACGTTAAGAGGTTAAAGTTAGGCTCACGGTGAGGTTTACGTGTTAAGGGGAGAAATAGGAACAGGGTTAGGTGCCATGTTCAGGGTTAGGGTTATCTGTTAAAGGTATCATTTATGCTTAGCGCACGGGCCCTGTCGGCATTAGGCTGGGGGGAGGTTAGGGGGCTGGGATTGTCACCGGGAACCCACTGTATCGGACTCTGGGTATGGGCCCGTGGATTTCATGCGGGACACAGTGGTAGAGCCTCCTTTCACACACGGCATGGGAGGATTGCAGGCTTTCTAAACTCTAAGAAAGCAAGAAGTCTGAGAATTAGATTTAGGGTTAGGATTATGGTTAGGGTTCAGGATGAAGTGTAGTGTTATGGTGAGGGGATAGGGTTACAGATTAGGGTTACGGTTTAAGGTTACTGTTAGGTTTAACAGTTACAGTTCGTTTTGGGGTTGAGGTTTGCGGATAGGGTTAAGATGAGGGGTCAGGGTTTGGTACAGGGTTAGGGTTGTGTTAGGTTTAGGGTTGAAGATTAGGATTAGGGTTAGGATTAAAGGTTAGCGTGAGAGTTAACGGTTACGATTAAGGTTAAGGGTTAGGGTTAGGGTTTAGGTTTAGGGTTAAGGGTTAGGGTTAGTTTCAGGGTTAGAGTTATGTGTTAGGGTTTGTGTTAGAGGTTAGGGTTAGGTTTACTGTTCGTGGTTAGAGTTACGTTTCGGGGTTAGCATTAGGGTTAGGGATTAGGTTTAGGGTAAGTGTTTAGAGTTAGTGTTGGGCTTTAGGCTCGGGGCTTAGGTTCAGGGTCAGAGGTTAGGGTTGGTGGTAGGGCTTAGATTTAGCGGTCAGTTTAAGGGCACAGGACCTGGTTAATCTACGGTGAGAGGGGTGTGGTCGGAGTCACCACAAAAGCACAACATCATTCCCTGGGCCTTGGGACAAAACCTACATGCAGGACTCAGGCAGAGCCTCATCTCACACATGGCATGGCTGTATTGTAGGCTTGCTTCACTCTGGGAATGGAAGTAGTGTGAGAATTAGGGTTAGGTTTGGGGTTAGGGGTTTCGAGTTAGGGGTTAGGTTTCGAGTCAGGGTCAGGTGCTAGGGATTAGTGGTTAGGTTTAGAGTTAGTGTTAGGGGTTAGGTGTTAAGTCTGGGTTGGGGGCCAGGGTTAGGTTTAGGGTTGGGGTTAGCGTTAGGGTTAGGGGTTAGGGTTAAGGGATAGGGTTAGGGTTAAGGGTTAGGCTTAGGGTTAGGGTTCAGGGTTAGGGTTAAGGTTTAGGGTTAGAGTCAGGGTTAAGTGTTAGGGTGAGGCTTAACAGTTAGGGTTAGGGTTAGGGGGTTAGGAATAGGGTTAGGGTTAAGGGTTAGGTTTATGGTTCAGGTTTAAGGTTAGGATTAGGGGTTAGGGTTAGTGTTAACTGTAGGTCAGTGTTGGGGTTAGATCTCTAGGCATTAGCGTAGAGGTTAGGGTTAGGGTTAAGTAGGGTTATGTTTAATGGTTAGGATTGGGATTAGCGTTAAGGGTTAGGGTTAAGCTTTAGGGGTTATGACTAAGGATCAATGGTTAGGGTTATTTTTAGGCGTAGGGTTAGGGTAAGGGTTTTAGGGTTAGTGTTAGTGTTGTTGGTAGGGTTAAGGTTAGGGTTGGCGTTTCAGAATTAGGGATTAGGTGTTATGGTTATGGCTAGGAGTTAGGGTTAGAATTACGGTATAGGTCTTGTTCGCAGGGTGTCATGCATTAACGTTAAGATAAGGGGTTAAAGTTAGGGTTACGGTGAGCTTTACCTGTTAAGGTGAGCAGTAGGATCAGGGTTAGGTGTTATGTTCTGGGTTAGGGTTATGGGTGAGGGGTAGGGTTTATCCTTAGGGCACGGGCCCTGTATGCACTAGGAGGGGAAGTTAGGGGTCTGTGATGGTCGCTGGGAGCCCACTCTATCGTACGCAGTGTATGGGCCTCTGGGTTTCATGCAGGACACTGTGGCAGAGCGGGCTTTCATGCATGGCTTAGTAGGATTGTAGGCTTTCAAAACTCTGAGAAAGCAAGTCTGAGAGTTAGATTTAGGGTTAGGATTATGGTACGGTTTAGGGATGAAGATTAGTGATAGGGTGAGGGCTTAGGGTTAGGGGTTAGGGTTAGGGTTAGGGTTGTTGGTAGGGTGAAGGTTAGCGTTTGGCATTTTAGAATTAGGGATGAGGTGTTACGGTTATGGCTAGGGGTTAGGATTAGAATTATGGGATAGGGCTTCTTCTCAGGGTGTTATGCATTAAGGTTAAGATAAGGGGATAAGTTAGGGTTACGGGGAGGTTTATGTTTTAAGGTGAGCAATAGGATCAGGGTCAGGTGCTATGTTCAGGGTGAGGGTTATCTGTTAGGGGTAGTGTTTATACTTAGCGTACAGGCCCTGTCTGCACTGGGAGGGGGGCTGGGGTTAGGGGGATGGGATTGTCCCCGGGAACCCACTCTATCATACGCTAGGTATGGGCTCCTGGTTTCATGCAAGAGAGAGCTGCAGAGCCCCCTTTTACTCATGGCATGGGAGGATTTTAGGCTTTCTAAACTCTAAGAAAGCAAGAAGTCCGAGAATTAGATTTAGGGGTAGGATTATGATAATGTTTAGGGTTAGGGTTAGTGTTAAGGTGGGGTCTTAGGGTTAGGGGTTAGGGTTAGAGGTTAGTGTTAGGTGTAACAGTTACAGTTAGGTTTATGGTTAAGTTTCAGGGTTAGGGTTAAGGTTTGGGTTTAGCGTTTGGCACAGGGTTAGGCTTCAGTGTTAGCTTTATGGTTAAAGATTAGGATTAGGGTTAGTGTGAGGGTTAATGGTAAGGGTCAAGATTAAGGGTTAGGGTTGGGGTTAGGGTTAGGTTTAGGGTTAGGGCTTAGGGTTAGGCTTAGGGTTAAGGGATAGGATTAGGGTTAAGTGTTGGGCTTATGGTTAGGGTTAAAGTTTAGTGTTAGGGTTAATGTTTAGTGTTATGGTCCAGTTTAAGTGTTAGGGTGAGGGTTAACAGTTAGGATTAGGCTTAGGGGTTAGGGATATAGTGAAGGTTCAGTGTTAGGGTTAGGTTTAGGGTTCAGGGTTAGGGTTAGCTTTAGGGGTTATGGTTAGGGTTAGGTGTTAGGTTAGTGTCAGGGTTAGGTCTAGTCGTGAGGGTAAGGTTTAGGGTTAGCTTTAAGAGCTAGGGTTAGGTTTAATGGTTAGGATTAGGATTACGGTTAAAGGTTAGGGTAATGCTTAGGGGTTAGGGTGAAGGGTGAAGGGTTAGGGCTTTTGTTAGGCATAGCGTTGGGGTTAGAACTAAGGGTTCCTGTCAGTGTTAGGGTTGTAGGCAGCGTTACGGTTAGGCTTAGCGGTGGAGAATTAGGGTTAGGGATTAGGTGTTACAGTTATGACTAGGAGATAGGGTTAGAATTATGGGATAGGAGATGTTCTCAGGGAATGGGTTATGCATTAACGTTACGTTAAGAGGTTAAAGTTAGGCTCACGGTGAGGTTTATGTGTTAAGGGGAGAAATAGGAACAGGGTTAGGTGCCATGTTCAGGGTTAGGGTTATCTGTTAAAGGTATCATTTATGCTTAGCGCACGGGCCCTGTCGGCATTAGGCTGGGGGGAGGTTAGGGGGCTGGGATTGTCACCGGGAACCCACTGTATCGGACTCTGGGTATGGGCCCGTGGATTTCATGCAGGACACAGTGGTAGAGCCTCCTTTCACACACGGCATGGGAGGATTGCAGGCTTTCTAAACTCTAAGAAAGCAAGAAGTCTGAGAATTAGATTTAGGGTTAGGATTATGGTTAGGGTTCAGGATGAAGTGTAGTGTTATGGTGAGGGGATAGGGTTACAGATTAGGGTTACGGTTTAAGGTTACTGTTAGGTTTAACAGTTACAGTTCGTTTTGGGGTTGAGGTTTGCGGATAGGGTTAAGATGAGGGGTCAGGGTTTGGTACAGGGTTAGGGTTGTGTTAGGTTTAGGGTTGAAGATTAGGATTAGGGTTAGGATTAAAGGTTAGCGTGAGAGTTAACGGTTACGATTAAGGTTAAGGGTTAGGGTTAGGGTTTAGGTTTAGGGTTAAGGGTTAGGGTTAGTTTCAGGGTTAGAGTTATGTGTTAGGGTTTGTGTTAGAGGTTAGGGTTAGGTTTACTGTTCGTGGTTAGAGTTACGTTTCGGGGTTAGCATTAGGGTTAGGGATTAGGTTTAGGGTAAGTGTTTAGAGTTAGTGTTGGGCTTTAGGCTCGGGGCTTAGGTTCAGGGTCAGAGGTTAGGGTTGGTGGTAGGGCTTAGATTTAGCGGTCAGTTTAAGGGCACAGGACCTGGTTAATCTACGGTGAGAGGGGTGTGGTCGGAGTCACCACAAAAGCACAACATCATTCCCTGGGCCTTGGGACAAAACCTACATGCAGGACTCAGGCAGAGCCTCATCTCACACATGGCATGGCTGTATTTTAGGCTTGCTTCACTCGGGAATGGAAGTAGTGTGAGAATTAAATTTAGGGTTGGGGTTAGGGGTTTCGAGTTAGGTGTTAGGTTTGGAGTCAGGGTTAGGTGCTAGTGGTTACGGGTAGAGTTAGTGTTACGGGTTCGGTGTTAATTCTGGGTTAGGGGGCCAGGGGTAGGTTTAGGGTTGGGGTTAGTGTTATCGTTAGCGGTTAGGGTTCATGGATAGGTTTAGGGTTAAGGGTAGGCTTAGGGTTAGGGTTCAGTGTTAGGGTTAAGGTTTAGGGTTAGGGTCAGGGTTAAGGGTTAGGGTTAGGGTTAGGGTGTTATGGTTAAGGATTAGGTTTATTGTTCAGGTTTAAGGTTAGCATTAGGGGTTTGTGTTACCTCTAACTGTAGGTCAGTGTTGGGGTTAGAACTCTAGGCATTAAGGTAAAGGTTAGAGTTAGGGTTAAGATTTGGGGTTATGTTTAATGGTTAGGATTGGGATTAGGGTTAAGGGTTAGGGTTAAGTTTAGGGGTTATGGCTAAGGATCAACGGTTACGGTTATTTTTAGGCGTAGGGTTAGCGTAAGGGGTTAGGGTTAGTGTTAGTGTTGTTGGTAGGGTTAAGGTTAGGGTTGGTGTTTCAGAATTAGAGATTAGGTGTTATGCTTATGGCTAGGAGTTAGGGTTAGAATTACAGTATAGGGCTTGTTCTCAGGGTGTCATGCATTAACGTTACGATATGGGGTTAAAGTTAGGGTTACGGTGAGGTTTACGTGTTAAGGTGAGCAGTAGGATCAGGGTTAGGTGTTATGTTCTGGGTTAGGGTTATGGATGAGGGGTAGTGTTTATGCTTAGGTCATGGGCCCTGTATGCCCTACGAATCGAAGTTAGGGGTCGGTTGTGGTCGCTGGGAACCCACTCTATCGTACGCTGTGTATCGGCCTCTGGGTTTCTTGCAGGACACTGTGGCAGAGCCGGCTTTCATGCATGGCTTAGTAGGATTGTAGGCTTTCAAAACTCCGAGAAAGCAAGAAGTCTGAGAATTAGATTTCGGGTTAGGATTACGGTACGGTTTAGGGCTGAAGATTAGTGATAGGGTGAGGGCTTAGGGTTAGAGGTTAGGGTTAGGGTTAGGGTTGTTGGTAGGGTGAAGGTTAGGGTTGGCATTTTAGAATTAGGGATGAGGTCTTATGGTTATGGCTGGGGATTAGGATTAGAATTATGGGATGGGGCTTCTTCTCAGGGTGTTATGCATTAAGGTTAAGATAAGGGGATAAGTTAGGGTTACGGGGAGGTTTATGTTTTAAGGTGAGCAATAGGATCAGGGTCAGGTGTTATATTCAGGGTGAGGGTTATCTGTTAGGGGTAGTGTTTATACTTAGCGTACAGGCCCTGTCTGCACTGGGCGGGGGGCTGGGGTTAGGGGGATGGGATTGTCTCCGGGAACCCACTCTATCGTACCCTGGATATGGGCTCCTGGGTTTCATGCTGGACACAGTGGTAGAGCCCCCTTTTACTCATGGCATGGGAGGATTGTAGGCTTTCTAAACTCTGAGAAAGCAAGAAGTCTGACAATTAGATTTAGGGGTAGGATTATGGTAATGTTTAGCGAGGAAGATTAGTGTTAGGGTGGGCTCTTAGGGTTAGGGGTTAGGGTTAAAAGTTTGTGTTATTTTTAACAGTTACAGTTATGTTTACGGTTAAGTTTCAGGGTTAGGGTTATGGTTTGGTTTTATCGTTTGGCACAGGGTTAGGCTTCAGTGTTAGCTTTATGGTTAAAGATTAGGATTAGGTTTAGGGTTAAGGGTTAGTGTGAGGGTTAATGGTAAGGTTCAAGATTAAGGGTTAGGGTTGGGCTTAGGGTTAGGAATAAGGCTTCGTGTAACATTTAGGTTTAGAGTTAAGTGTTATGGTTATGGCTAGAGGTTATGGTTAGGTTTATTGTTCCTGGTTAGGGTTACATTTAGGGGTTCGGGTTACGGGTTAAGTTTAGGGTGAGTGTTTAGTGTTACTGTTGGGCGTTAGGATAAGGGCTGAGGTTTAGGGTTAGGATTTAGGTTTAGTGTTAGGGCTTAGATTTAGTGGTTAGTTTAAGGGCACATGCTGTGTTTAATCTATGGTGGGAAGGGTGCAGACTGGGTCGCCTCAACACCACACCATCGTACTTGGGCCTTGGGCCCAGACCTACATGCAGGACTCAGGCAGAGCCTCTTTTCACTCGTGGCATGGCTCTATTGTAGGCTTGGTCAACTCTGAGAACGAAGGAAGTGTGAGAATTAGGGTTATGGTTAGGGTTATGTGTTTGGGGTTAGAGGTTTGGGTTTGAGTGAAGTTTAGTGGTTAGGAATTAGAAGTTAGGATTAGTGTGTCAGGGGTTAGGTGTTAGGTTTTTGTAAGGGGCTAGCGTTAGATTTAGGTTTAGGGTTAATGTTCAGGTGGGTTAGGGGTCAGCGTTAGGGTTAGGCTTACAAGATAGGATTAAGGTAAAGGGTGAAGGCTTAAGATTAGCAGTAAGGGTTAAGGTTAGGGTTAAGGGTTAGGGTTTCGGTCCAAGTTAAGGGTGAGAGTGAGGGTTAACAGTTGCGATTAGGGTAATGGTTTAGGGATAGTAATAGGTTTAAGGGATAGGGTTAGGGTTAGGTTTAGGGTTCGGGGTTAGGGTTAGCATTAGCGGTTAGGGTTAGGGTTAGGGGTTAGGGTTACAGTTAGGGTTAGGTCTAGGCATTATGGTAATGGTTCGTGTTAGGGTTAAGAATTAGGGTTAGGTTTAATTGTTAGGATTATGATCAGGGTAATGGTTAGGGTTAGGGTTAGCGGTTAGTGTTAGGGTTAGTGTTAGGGTTGTTTGTAGGGTGAAGGTAATGTTTAGCAGTTTAGAATTAAGGTTAGGGATTAGGTGTTACGGTTATGCTAGGAGTTAGGCTTAGAATTAAGGGATAGGGTTTGTTCTTAGGGTAAGTGTTATGCAATAACATTAGGATAGGGGTTAAAGTTAGGGTTACAGTGAGGTTTACGTGTTAAGGTGAACAATAACATCAGGGTTAGGTGTTATGTTCAGGGTTAGGGTTATGGGTGAGGTGCAGGGTTTTTGCTTAGGGCATGGGCCCTGTCAGCACTAGCAGGGGGAGTTAGGGGGCTGTGATTGTCCCCGGGAACCCACTCTATTGTACACAGAGTATGGGCTCCTGGGTTTCATGCAGGACACTGTGGCAGAGCCAGCTTTCACGCATGGCTTTGGAGAATTGTAGGCTTTTAAAACTCTGAGATAGCAAGAAGTCTGAGAATTAGATTTAGGGTTAGGATTATGGTTAGGGTTAGGGATGAAGATTAGTCAGGGAGAGGGCTTAGGGTTAGGGCTTAAGCTTCGAGTGAGGATTAGGGGTTAGGGAGTAGGTGCTGGGTTTAGTGATAGGGTTAGGGCTTAGGGGTTAGGGTTGGGTTAGGGGCTAGGGTTAGATTTAGAGTGGGGTTAGGGTTAGCGTTATGGGTTAGGGTTAGGGTTAAGGGATAGGATAAGGGTTAAGCGTTAAGGCTTAGGGTTAGCGTTAAGTGTTAGGTTTAGTTTTAAGGCTTAGGGTTACAGTTCAAGTTAAGGGTTAGTGTGGGGTTAACGGTTAGGGCTAGGGTTATGGGTTAAGGATAGAGTTAGGTTTAAGGCTTAGGATTAGGGTTCAGTGTTAGGGTTAGCATTAGGGATTAGGGTTAGGGTTAGGGGTTACGTTTACTCTTAGGGTTAGGTCTAGGCATTAGGGTACGTGTTAGTGTTAGGCTTAAGAGTTAGGGTTAGGTTTAATTGTTAGGATTAGGGTCAGGGTTAAGGGTTAGGGTTAAGTGTCAAGTGTTACGGTTATTTTTAGGTGTACGGTTAGGGTTAGCGGTTAGGGTTAGGGTTAGTTTGTAGGGATAAGGTAATGTTTAGCAGTTTTGAATTAGCCTTAGGGATTAGGTGTTACAATTGTGGCTAGGAGTTAGGGTTAGAATTAAGGGATAGGGGTTGTTCTTAGGGTAAGTCTTATGCATTAATGTTAGGATAACAGGTTCAAGTTAGAGTTATGGTGAGGTTGATGTGTTAAGGTGAGCAATAGTATCAGGGTGAGCTGTGATGTTCAGGGTTAGGGTTATGGGTGAGGGGTAGTGTTTATGCTTATATCACGAGCCCTCTCTGCTCTAGGAGGGGGCTTAGAGGGCTGGGATAGATGCCGGAAGCCACTCTATCATACGCTGGGTATGGGCCCCTTGGTTTCATGCCGGACACAGTGGCCGAGCCTCCTTCTACACATGGCATGGGAGGATTGTAGGCTTTGTAAACTCTGAGAAAGCAAGAAGTCTGAGAATTAAATTTAGGGCTAGGATTAGGGTTAGGGTTAGCAATATAGGTTACTGTTATGGTGAGGGCTTAGGGTTAGGGGTTTCAGTTAGGGTCAGGGTTAAAGGTTAGTGTTAGGTTTAACAGTTACAGTTAGGTTTAGGGTTAAGCTTTAAGGTTTAAGCTTAGGGTTAAGATTAGGGGTTAGGTTTTGGTACAGGGTAAAGGTTAAGTGCTAGGTTTAGGCTTAAAGATTAGGATTAGGGTTAGGGTTAAGGTTTAGTGTGAGGGTTAACGGTTAGGGTTAAGGTTAAGTGTTAGGTTTATGGGTTAGGGTTAGGGTTAAGTGTTCATGTTAGGTTTAGGGTTAGAGTTAAGTGTTATGGTTAGGGTTAGGGGTTTGGGTTAGGTTTAGGGTTCATGGTTAAGGTTACATTTAGGGGTTAGGTTTAGGGTAAGCGCTTAGTGTTAGTGTTGGGCATTAGGGTCAGGGCTTAGGTAGGGTTAGGGGTTAGGGTCAGTGTTTGGGCTTTGATTTGGCGGTTAGTTTAAGGGTACAGGACCTGTGTAATCTATGGTGAGAAGGGTGCAGAATGTTTCCATGTGACACCACACCATCGGATCCTGGGCCTTTGGCCCAGACCTACTTGCAGGACTCATGCGGAAACTCTACTCACGCATTGCATGGTTTTATTTTAGGCTTGGTTAACTCTGAGAATGGAAGTAGTGTGAGAAATAGGGTTATGGTTAGGGTTAAGGGTTTGGTGTTAGGGGTTAGGGTTCAAGTGAGGTTTAGTGGTTAGGGACTAGGATTTAGGGTTAGTGTTAGGGTTAGGGGTTAGTTTTGCGTTAGTGGCTAGGGTTAGATTTATGGTTGGGGTTAGTGTTAGGGTTAGGATTAGGCATCAGGGTTAGTGTTAGGGTTAAAGGATAGGATTGGTGTTAAGTGTTTAGGCTTAGGGTTTGTGTTAAGTGTTAGGGTTGGGGTTTAGGCTTAGGGTTACGGTTTGAGTTAAGCTCTAGGGTGAGGGTTAAAGATTAGGCTTAGGATTATTGGTTAGGGATAGAGTTATGTTTAAGGGTTAGGGATAGGGTTAGGTTTAGGGTTCAGTGTTAGGGTTAGCATTAGAGGTTAGGGTTAGGGTTAGGGGTTAGGCGTAGTGATGTATTAAGGGCTATGGTTAGAATTAGGATTGGGGTTAGTGTTAGGTTTAGGGTTAGGGGTTAGGTTTAGGGTTAAGGGATAGGATTATGGTTAAGGGTTGGGCGTAGGTTTAGGGTTAAGATTTAGTGTTAGGGTCCGGTTTAAGGGTTAGGGTGAGGGTTAACGGTTAGGGTTAGGGTTGGGGTTAGGGGTTAGGGATATAGTTAGTATTAAGTGTTAGGGTTAGGTTTAGGGTTCAGGGTTAGGGTTAGCTTTAGGGGTTATGATTAGGGTTAGGTGTTAGTTTAGTGTTAGTGTTAGGTCTAGGCGTCAGGGTAAGGTTTAGGGTTAGGGTTAAGAGCTAAGGTTGGGTTTAGTGGTTAGGATTAGGATTAGGGTTAGGAGTTAGGGTAAAGGGTCAAGGGTTAGCATTATTTTTAGCCATAGCTTTGGCGTTAGGAGTAAGGGTTAGGTTCAGTGTTAGGGTAACAGTAGGTTACCGTAACAGTAACTACGTAGAGTAACAGTTAGTGTTAGTGGTTTAGAATTAGGGTTAGGGATTAGTTGTCACAGTTATGACTAGGAGATAGGGTTAGAATTATGGGATAGGGCTTAATCTCAGGGTAAGTGTTATGCATTAACGTTAGGATAAGGGGTTAAAGTTCAGGTTACGGTGAGGTTTACATTCTAAGGTGAGCACTAGAATCAGGGTTAAATGTTATTTTCAGGGTTAGAGTTTTGGGTGAGGTGTAGAGTTTATGCTTAGGGCACGGGCCTTGTCTGCATTAGGCGGGGGGGGGGGTTAGGGGGCTGGGATTGTCACCAGGAACCCACTCTATCGTACTCTGGTTATGGGCCCCAGCGGTTCATTCAGGACACAGTGGAAGAGCCTCCTTTCACGCATGGCATGGGAGGATTGTACGCTTTCTAAACTCTAAGAAAGCAAGAAGACTGAGAATTAGATTTAGGGTTAGGGTTAGGGTTCGGGTTAAGGATCAAGGTTAGTGTTAGGGTGAAGGCTTAGAGTTAGGGGTTATGGGTAGCGTTACAGGTTACTCTTAGTTTTAACCGTTACAGTTAGGTTCAGGGTTAAGGTTTATGGTTAGGTTTAAGGTTAGGGTTTAGGGTTTGGTACAGGATTAGGGTTAAATATTAGGTTTAGGGTTAAAGATTACGATTAAGGTTAGGTTTAAAGGTTAGTGTGAGGGTTAACAGTCAGGGTTAAAGTTAAGAGTTAGGGTTAGGGTTAGTGTTAGGATTAAGGGTTCATGTTAGGTTTAGGGTTAGAGTTAAGTGCTATGGTTAGCGCTCGAGGTTAGGGTTAGGTTTAGGGTTCACAGTTAGGGTTACGTTTAGAGGTTAGCATTAGGGTTAGGGATTAGCTTTAGGGTAAGAGTTTAGAGTTAGTGTTGGGCTTTAGGCTCAGGGCTTAGGTTTAGGGTCAGAGGTTAGGGTTGATGTTAGGGCTTAGATTTAGTGGTTAGTTTAAGGGCACAGGACCTGTTTATTCTACAGTGAGAGGGGTTAGGGTTAGGGTTAGGGTTGTCGTAGGGGTTAAGGTTAGATTTAACCTTGGGGTTAGTGTTAGGGTTAGGATTAGGGGGTTAGTGTTAGGGTTAGGGGTTAAAAACACCTACAGCCAGCCCTAACCCGATTTCTGACACTTCTTCCATTCTCAGAGTTAACCAAGCCTACAATACAGCCATGTCATGCGTGAGAAGAGGCTCCACCTGAGTCCTGTATGTAGGTCTTGGCCCAAGGCCCAGCGTACGGTGGTGTTGTGTCGCAGCGACCCTGTGCACCACTCTCACCATAGATTAAACAGGTCCTGTGCCCTTAAACTAACCGCTAAATCTCAGCCCTAACACTAATCCTAACCCCTAACCCTAAAAGTTATCCTTAACCCTAACTGTTAACACTCAAACTAACCCTTAACTCTAACCCTTGTCATGATCTTTAACCCTAACCCTAACACTTAACCCTAACCCTGTACCAAACCATAACCCCTAAGCTTAACCCTAACCCTAAACCTAAACCCTAAGTCTAACTGTAACTGTTAAACCTAACAGTAACTTTTAACCCTAAAACTAACCGTATCCCCTTACCCGAAGCCCTCACCCTAAGATTAAACTTCATCCCTAACCATAACGATAATCCTAACCTTAAATCTAATTCTCAGACTTCTTACTTTCTTAGAGATTTGAAAGCTTACAATCCTCCTTTACCATGCGTGAAATCAGGCTCTGCCAGACTGTCCTACAAGAAACTCATGGGCCCATACCCTGCATACGATAGAGTGGGTTTCTGGTGACAATCGCATCCCCCTCAATCCCACTCCTAGGGCAGACAGGGCCCATACCCTAAGCAAAACCCTACCCCTCACTCATAATTCTAACCCTGATCCTATTGCTCACCTTAACACATAAACCTCACCGTAAACCTAACTTTAACCACTTATCCTAACATTAATGCATAACACTTATGCTAAGAACAACCCCTATCACTTAATTCTAACCCTAACTCCTAGCCATAACAGTAACCCCTAATCCCTAACCCTAATTCTAACCACTAAACATTACCTTAACCCTACAAACAACCCTAATACTAACCCTAACCTTAAACGCTAACCCTAACCTTATCCCTAAACATAACCTTAAAAGTTTACCCTAAACCCTAACCCTATCCCCTAACCCTAAGCCTAACCCTTAATTCTGATCCTAATCCTAACAATTAAACCTAACCCTAACCCTTAACCCTAACACTAACCCTTACCTTAATGCCGAGACCTAATCTTAGCAGTAAAGCTACCTCTAACCCTAACCCTAGACCTTAAACCTAACACTATCCCTAACTTATAACCCTAACCCTAACTGTTAACCCTCACCCTAACCCTTAACTCGGACCATAACCCTAACCCTTAACCCTAACCCTATCCCTTAATGCTAACCCTAAGCCTTAACCCTTAACCCTAATCCTATCCCTTAACCCTAACCCTAACCCCTAACCCTAACCCTAACCCTAACCCCAACCCTAAATCTATCTCTAGTCCCTAACCCAACCCTAACCGTTAACCCCTAATGCTAACATTAACCCTAACCCCTAATCCCTAACACCTAACCCTCACGCGAACACTAACCCCTAACCCCAAACACCTAACCCTAATCATAACCATAATTCTCACACTTCCTCCATTCTCAGAGTTAGCCAAGCCTACAATAAAACCATGCCATGCGTGAGAAGAGGCTCTGCCTGAGACCTGCATGTAGGTCTGGGCCCAAGGCCTAGGGTACGATGGTGTGGTGTGGCGATGACCCATTCTGCACACTTCTCACCATAGATTACACAGGTCCTGTGCCCTTAAAATAACCTCTAAATCTAAGCCCTAACGCTAACTCTAACACTAACCCTTAACCCTAAACTTAAGCCCTGACCCTAACGCCAAACACTAACATTAAACCCTTACCCTAATCCTTACCCATAACCCTAATGCCTAAACGTAACCCTAACGATGAACCCTAAACCTAACCCTAACCCCAAACCCTAACCATAACACTTAACTCTAACCCTAAACCTAACACGAACACTTAAACCTAAACTTAACCACTAACCCTAACACTTAACCTTAACCCTAACCGTTAACTCTCACACTAACCCTTAAACCTAACCCTAATCGTAATCTTTAACCCTAAACCTAACAGTTAACCCTTACCCTGTACCAAAACCTAACCCCTAACCTTAACCTTAACCCTAACACTTGACCCTAAAGCTAACTGTAACCATTAAACCTAACACTAACCTTTAACCCTGACCGTAACTCTAACCCCTAACCCTAAGCCCTCACCCTAATGCTAAACTTTATCCTTAACACTAACCATAATCCTATCCCTAAATCTAATTCTCAGACTTCTTGCTTTCTCAGAGTTTAGAAAGCCTACAATCCTCCCATGCCATGCGTGAAAAGAGGCTCTGCCACTGTGTCCTGCATGAAACCCAGGGACCAATACCCAGTGTACGATAGAGAAAGTTCTCGGCCACAATCCTAGACCCCTAATCCTCCAGCCTAGTGCAGACAGGGCCCGTGCCCTAAGCATAAAAAGTACGCCTAACATATAACCCTAACCTTGAACGTAACACCTAACCCTGATCCTACTGCTGACCTTATCATGTAGACCACACTGTAACCCTAACTTTAACCGCATCTCCTAAAGTTAATGCATAACACTTACACTGAGAACAACGCCTATCCCATAATTCTAACCCTAAATCTTAGCCATAACCATAAAACCTAATCCCTAACCCTAATTCTAAACTGCTAACCCTAACCTTAACACTACCAACAACCCTAACACTAACCCTAACCCTAATCCTCACCCTCACCCCTAATCCTACCCTATGCCTAAAAGTAACCCTAACTCCTAACCCTTATCCCTAACCAAAAGCCCTGTCCCTAACCATAAGACTTGAGTCTCACCCTTATACCCTAACCCTAATACGAATCCTTAAGCCTAACCCCCAATCCTAACAATTAACCTTAACCCTAACTGTTAACGCTCACCCTAACCCTTAAATCAGACCAAAACCCTAACACTTAACCCTAACCCTAATCCCTAATGCTAACCCTAAGCCTTAACCCTTTACCCTAATCCTATCCCTTAAGCCTAACCCTAACCCTAATTCCTAACCCTAACCATAATCCCTAACCCTAACCCTAACACTAACCCTAACTCTGAATCTAACCCTAGCCCCTAAACCAACACTAACCCCTAACCCCTAACCCTAACACTAACACTAACTCCTAATTTCTAACCCCTGAACCACACTCGAACCCTAACTCCTAACCGCAAACAATTAACCATAACCATAACCCTAATTCTCACACTTCCTCCATTTTCAGAGTTCACCAAGCCTACAATAGAGCCATGCCATGAGTGAGAAGAGGCTCCGCCTGAGTCCTGCATGTAGGTCTGGGCCCAAGGCCCAGGTACGATGGTGTGGTGTCAAGGGGACCAATTCTGCACCCTTCTCACCATAGATTAAACAGGTCCTGTGCCCTTAAACTAACCGCTAAATCTAAGCCCTAACACTAAACCTAAACGCTAACCCTAAACCTAAGCCCTTATCCTAATGCCCAACACTAACACCAAACACTCACCCTAAACCTAACCCGTAACCCTAACCCCTAAACGTAACCCTAACCATGCACCCTATATCTAACCCTAACCCCTAACTCTAACCATAACACTTAACTCTAACCCTAAACTAACATAAACCCTTAACACTAAACCTAATCCCTAACCCTCATGCTTAACCCTAACCGTTAATCCTCACACTTACCCTTAAACCTAACCCTAATTGTAATCTTTAACTCTAAACTTAACACTTAAACCTTAACCTGTACCAAAACCTATCCCCTAAACTGAACCCTAACACTAAACCTTAACGCTAAACCTAACTGTAACTGTTAAACCTAACACTAACCTTTAACTCTGACCCTAAACCTAACCCCTAACCCTAAGGCATCACCTTAACACTAAACTTCATCCCTAATTCTAACCATAATCCTAACCCTAAATCTAATTCTCAGACTTTTTCTTTCTCAGAGTTTAGAAAGCCTATAATCCTCCCATGCCATGTGTGAAAGGAGGCCCTGCCACTGTGTCCAGCATGAAACCCAGGGGCCAATACCCAGCATACGATAGAGTGATTTCCCGGCGAATATGCTAGCCCCCTAACCTCTCCGCCTAGTGCAGACAAGGCACGTGCCCTAAGCATAAACACAACCCCTAACCAATAACCCTAACCATAACTGTTAACTCTCACCCTAACATTTAACCCTGATACTAACCCTAACCCGTAAACCTATCCCCAAACCTTTACCCAAAGCCTAAGCCTTAACTCTAACACTATCATTTAACCCTAGCCCTAACCCCTAAATGTTACACTAACCATGAACCCTAAGCCTAACCGTAACCCCTAACACTAACCATAACACTTAACTGTAACCCTAAACCTAACAAGACCCCTTAACCCTAACACTAACCCCTAACCCTAGCCCTTAAACTTAACCCTAAACTTTTACCCTCACACTAACCTTTAACACTAACCATAATGCTAATCTTTAACCCTAAACCTAACACTTAACTCTTACCCTGTATGAAACCCTAACCCCTGACCTTAACCCTGACAATAAACCTTAACCCTAAACCTAACTTTAACCATTAAAACTAACACTAACCTTAACCCTAACTCTAACCCTAACCCTTAACCCTAAGCCCTCACCCTAACACTAATCGTCATCCCTAATCCTAACCATAATCCTAACCCTAAATCTTAATCTCAGACGTCTTCCTCTCTCAGAGTTTAAAAAGCCCTCACCCTAAAATTTAACCCTAAACCTAACTGTAACTGTTTAAACTAACGCTAATCTTTAACCCTAACCCTAACCCTTAACCTGAACCCTAAGCCAAACTCTTAACCCTAATCCTATCCCTTAACCCTAACTCTAATCCCTAACTTGAACGCTAACACTAACCCCAACCCTAAACCTAACCCTAGCCCCTAACCCAACCCTCACCCCAACCCCTAACCCTAACACTAACCCTAACCCCTAATGCCTAACCCCTAACCCTCATTTGAACACTCTTTCCTAAACCCAAATCCCTAACCCTAACCATAACCCTAATTCTCACACTTCCATTCTAAGAGTTAACCAAGCCTACAGTACAACCATGCCATGCATGAGAACAGGCTCCCCCTGATTCCTGCATGTAGGTCTGAGCCCAAGGCCCAGGGTACAATGCTGTGGTGTCTCAGTGACCGATTCCACACCCTTCTCACCATAGATTAAACAGGTCCTCTGACCTTAAACTAATCGCTAAATCTAAGTCCTAACACTAACACTAATCCCTACCCTAAACAGAAACCCTGACCCAAACTCCCTTCACTAACACTATACCCTTACACCAAACCTAACCCCTAAACCTAACCCCTAAACTTAACCTTAACCATGAACCCTAAACCTGAACCTAAACCCTAACACTTAAGTGTAACCCTAAACCTAACACGAACCCCTAATCCTAACCCTAAACCCTAACCCTAACCCTTCACCTTAACCCTAACCGTTAACCCTCAGCTAACCCTTAAACCTAACACTAATCCTAATCTTTACCCCTAAGCCGAACACTTAACCCTAACCCTGTACCAAACCCTAATCCCTAACACTAAGCCCTCTCCCTAACACTAAACTTCATCCTTAACCCTAACCGTAATCCTAACCCTAAATCTAATTCTCAGACTTCTTGCTTTCTCAGAGTTTAGAAAGCCTACAATCCTCCCATGCCATGCATGAAAGGAGGCTCTGCCACTGTGCCCTGCATGAAACCCAGAGGCCCATACCCAGCATACGATAGAATGGGTTCCTGGTGACAATCCCAGCCTCCGAGCCCCGCCACGTAGTGAAGACAGGGCCTGTGCCCTAAGCATAAACACTGCCCCTAACACATAACCATAACCCTGATCATAACATCTGACCCTGATCCTATTGCTCACCTTAACATGTAAAACTCACCATAACCCTAACCCTAACCCCTTATCCTAACGTTAATGAATAATACTTACCCTGAGGACAACACCTATCCCATAATTCTAACCCTAACTCTTATTCATAACTGTAAAACCTAATACCTAATTGTAAGCTGCTAACCCTAAATTTAACCCTACCAACAGCCCTAACACTAACCCTAACCCTAACCCTTGATCCTTAACCCTAAACCCTAACCCTAACCCTAACCCTAAGTATAAACTCTACCCCTCACCCATAACCCTAACCCTGAACATAAAACCTAACCCTGATCCTATTGCTCACCTTAACACGTAAAGCTCACCGTAACACTAACTTTAACCGCTTACCCTAACTTTAAGCATAAAACTGATCATGAGACCAACCCCTATGCCATAATTCTAACCCTAACTCCTTACCATAACCATTACACCTAATCCCTAACCCTAATTCTAAACTGCTAAACCTAACCTTAAGCCTACAAAAAACCTTAACGGTAACACTAACCCTAACACCTAATCCTAACCCTGTGCCTGAAAATAAACCTAACCCTTAACCTTTAACCCTAATGCTAACCCATAACCCTAACCATAACACTTTACTCTAACCCTAAATCTAACACGAACGCTTAACACTAGCCCTAAACCCTAACCCTAACCCTTAAACACAAACCTAACCGTTAACACTCACACTAACCGTCAACCCTAATCCGAATTCTAATCTTTAACCCTAAACCTAACACTTAACCCTAACCCTGTACCAAACCCTAACCCCTAACCATAACCCTCACCCTAAAACGTAACCCTAAACCTAACTGTAACCGTTAAACCTAACTCTAACATTTAACCTTAACTCTACCCATAATCCCTAGCCCTAATCCCTCACCCTAGCACTAACCTCATTCCTAACCCTAACTATAATCCTAACCCTAAATCTAATTATCAGACTTCTTGCTTTCTCAGCGTTAGAAAGCCTACAATCCTCCCATGCCATGAATAAAAGGAGGCTCTACCACTGTGTCCTGCCGGAAACCCCAGTGCCCATACTCAGCATACACTAGAGTGGGTTCCCGATGACAATCGCAACCCCAAAACCCTCCCCCCCTGCCTAGTGCAGACAGGGCCCGAGTCGTAAGCATAAACCCTACCCCTCACCCCTAACCATAACCCTGAACATAATACCTGACCCTGATCCCATTGCTCACCTTAAAATGTAAATCTCACCATAACCCTAAATTTAACCCCTTATCATAACGTTAATGCATAACACTTACCCTGAGAACAACTCCTATCTCTGAATTCTAACCCTAACTCCAAGCCATAACCATAACACCTAATCCCTAATGCGAATTCTAAACTGCTAACCCTAACCTTAAACCTACCATCAAACCAAACATTACCCTAGCCCCTAACTTTAAAACTATGCCTAAAAATAACCCTAACACTTCACCCTTAATCCTAACCCCTAACTCTAACCCTAACCCTATCCCTAAGACCCTAACCATAACCCTAACTGTTAACCCTCACCCTAACACGTAACCCTGACCTTAACCCTAAACCTTAACTCTAACCCTTAACCCTAACCCTAAGCCAAACCCTTAACCATAATCCTATCCTTTAACCCTAAACGCTAACCCTAATATTAACCCCAACCCTAAACGTAACCCTAGCACCCTAACCCAAACCCAACAACTAACCCCTATCCCTAACACTAACCCTAACTCCTAATCCCTAGGACCTAACCCTGACTCGAACCATAATCCCAAACTCCAAACCCCTAACCCAAACCCTAACCCTGATTCTCACACTACTTCCATTCTCAGAGTGAAGCAAGCCTACAATACAGCTATACTATGCGTGAGATGAGGCTCCACCTGAGTCCTGCATGTAGGTCCTTTCCCAAGGATCAGGGAACGATTTTGTGCTTTCGTGGAGACTCCGACAGCACCCTTCTCACCGTAGAAAAAACAGGTCCTGTGCCCTTAAACTAACAGCTAAATCTCAGCCCTAACACTAACACTAACCCCTAACCGTAAACATAAGCTCCGACCGTAACGCTGAACACGAACTCTAAAACCTTACCCTAAACCTAAGCCCTAACCCTAACACTAACCCCTAAACATAACACTAACCATGAACCCTAAACCTAACCCTAACCATAACACTTAACGCTAACCCTAAAGCCTACACGAAGACTTATTCCTAACACTAACAAAAACCCTAGCCCTTAGTCTTGATCCTTATCATTAACCCTCACACTAGCCCTTAACCCTAACCCTAATCCTAATCTTTAACCCTAAAGCTAAAACTTAAGCCTAACACTGTACCAAACGCTAAACTTTAACCTTAACCCTGACCCTAAAACATAACCATAAACCTGATTGTAACGGTTAAACCTAACACTAACCTTTAACCCTAACCACTGACCTTAAGAACGCACCCTAACACTAAACTTCATCCCTAAACATTACCATAAACCTACCCCTAAATCTAATTCTCAGACTTCTTGCTTTCTCAGAGTTTAGAAAGCCTACAATTCTCCCATGTCATGAGTAAAAGGAGGCTCTGCCACTGTGTCCTGAAAGAAAGCCGGGGGCCCATAACTAGTGCATGATAGAGCGGGTTCCCAGTGGCAATCCTAGTCCCTAACCCCCCCCCTCCTGGTGAAGACAGGGCCCGTGCGCTAAGCAAAAACACTATCCCTAACAGATAACCCTAACTCCAAACATAAAACTTAACCCTGATCCTGTTGCTCACCTTAAAACATAAACCTAACCATAACCCTAATTTATCCACTTATCTTAACGTTAATGCATAGCACCCAAAGAAGAAGCCCTATCCCATAATTCTAAACCTAACCCCTAGCCATAACCATAACACCTCATCCATATTCTAAAGTGCCAACCCTAAACTTCAACCTACCATCAACCCTAACCCTAACCCTAACCCTTAACCCTAAGCCCTCACCCTAACACTAATCTTCATCCCTAAACCGTGCCGTAATCCTAACCCGAAATCTAATTCTCAGACTTCTTGCTTTCTCAGAGTTTTGAAAGCCTACAATCCTACTAAGCCATGCATGAAAGCCAGCTCTGCCACAGTGTCCTGCATGAAACCCAGAGGCCCATACACTGCGTACGATAGAGTGGGCTCCCAGCGACCATCACAGACCCCTAACTTCGCCTCCTAGTGCATACAGGGCCCGTGCCCTAAGGATAAACCCTACCCCTCACCCATAACCCTAACCCAGAACATAACACCTAACCCTGATCCTACTGCTCACCTTAAGAGGTAAAGCTCACCATAACCCTAACTTTAACACCTTATCTTAACGTTAATGCATGACACCCTGAGAACAAGCACTATACTGTAATTCTAACGCTAACTCCTAGCCATAACCATAACACCTGATCCCGAATTCTGAAACGCCAACCCTAACCTTAACCCTACCAACAACACTAACACTAACCCTAACCCCTTACCCTAACCCCACGCATAAAAATAACCCTAACCGTTGATCCTTAGTCATAACCCCTAACCTTAACCCTAACACTTAACCCTAATCCCAAGCCTAACCATTAAACATAACCCTAACACTTAACCCTAAACCTAACCTTTACCTTAATGCCTAGAGATCTAACCCTAACACTGACTTACAGTTAACACTAACCCTAACCCCCTAATGTTAACCTTAAACCTGAACCATAAACCTAACCCTTAACCCTAATTCTATCCCTAAACCCCCAACCCTATCCCTAACTGTTAACCCTCACCCTAACCCTTAACCCTGACCCTAACCATAAACCTGAACCCTAACCCTAAGCCTAACCCTTAACCCTAACCCTATCCCTTAACCCTAACGCCTAACCCTAACGCTAACTCCAAACCTAAACCTTACCCTGGCCCCCTAAACCAGACTTAACACCTAACCCGTAACACTAACTCTAACCCTAACCACTAATCCCTAGCACCTAACCCTGACTCCAAGCCTAACCCCTAACTCGAAACACCTAACCCCAACCCTAACCCTAATTCTCACACTACTTCCATTACCGAGTGAAGCAAGCCTACAATACAGCCATGCCATGTGTGAGATGAGGCTCCGCCTGAGTCCTGCATGTAGGTCTTGTCCCTGGGCCCAGGGAATGATGTTGTGCTTTTGTGATGACTCCGACCGCACCCCTCTCACCGTAGATTAACCAGGTCCTGTGCCCTTAAACTGACCGCTAAATCTAAGCCCTACCACCAAACCTAACCCCTGACCCTGAACCTAAGCCCCGAGCCTAAAGCCCAACACTAACTCTAAACCCTTACCCTAAACCTAATCCTTAACCCTAATGCTAACCCCTAAACGTAACCCTAACCGTGGACAGTAAACCTAACCCTAACCTCTAACACAAACCCTAACACAAAACTCGAACCCTAAAACTAACCCTAACCCTTAACCCTAAACCTAAACCCTAACCCTAACTCTTAACCTTAACCCTAACCGTTAACTCTCACGCTAACCTTTAATCCTAACCCTAATCCTAATCTTCAACCGTAAACCTAAAACTTAACCCTAACCCTGTATCTAACCCTAACCCTATACCAAACCCTAACCCCTCATCTTAACCCTAACCGTAAACCTCAACCCTAAACCGAACTGTAACCGTTAAACCTAAGAGTAACCTTTAAACCTAACCCTAATCCCTAACCCTAAGCCCTCACCCTAACACTAAACTTCATCCTTAACCCTAACCAGAATCCTAACCCTAAATCTAATTCTCAGACTTCTTGCTTTCTTAGAGTTTAGAAAGCCTGCAATCCTCCCATGCCATGCGTGAAAGGAGGCTCTACCACTGTGTCCTGCATGAAACCCACGGGCGCATACCCAGAGTACGATACAGTGGGAACCTGGTGACAATCCAAGTCCTCTAACCTCCCCCCACCCCCGCCTAAGGCAGACAGGGCCCATGCGCTAAGCATAAACAATACCTGTAACACATATCCCTCACCCTGAACATAACACCTAACCCTGTTCCTATTTCTCCCCTTAACAGGGAAACCTCACCGTGAGCCTAACTTTAACCTCTTATCCTAACGTTAGTGCATAACCCATTCCCTGAGAACAACCCCTATCCCATAATTCTAACCCTATCTCCTAGTCGTCACTGTAACACCTAATCCCTAACCCTAATTCTAAACCGCTAACTCTAACCGTAACCCTGCCTACAACCCTAACACTGACAGGAACCCTTACTTCTAACCCCAACGCTATGCCTAACAAAAACCCTTAACCCTTCACCCTAACCCCTAAGCCTTACCCTAACCCTTAACCCTAATCCTAATCCTATCCATTAAACCTAACCCTAGCTCTTAAAGCTAACCCTAAACCTTACCCTCACGACTAGACCTAACCCTGACACTAACCTAACACCTAACCCTAACCATTACCCCTACAGCTAACCCTAACCCTGAACCCTAAACCTAACCGTAACACTGAACCCTCACTATATCCCCAACCTCTAAGCCTAATCCTAACCGTTAACCCTCACGCTAACACTTAAACTGGACCATAACACTAAACATTAACCCTAACACTAAACTTTAAACCTAAACCTGAGCCCAACCCTTAACCCTAATCCTATCCTTTTACCCTAAACCTAACTCCTAAACCTAACCCTATCACTAACCCCAATCCTAATTCTAACCATACCCCTTCATAAAACACTAACTCCTAACCCTAACACTTACCAAAAACCCTAATCGCTAATCCCTAACACTAACGCTTAACCTTTACCGTAACCGTTAACCCTCACCCTAACCCTTAATGCTGACCCTAACCTTAACCTTTAATCTAAGCCTGACCCTTAACCCTAACAGTAAGGAAAACCCTCACGCCAACCTTATCCCTTATCCCTAACCCTAACACTACAGCTAAAAATAACACTAACCTTTGATCCTTAAACCTAACCCCTAACACTTACTTTAACCCCAAACCCTAACCCTAATCCTAAGCATTAAACCTAACCCTATCTCTTAACCCTTACTCTAACGCCTAGATCTAACCCTAAATCTAACCTACCACCTAATCCTAACCTTAAGCCCTAATGCTAACTCTAACCCTGAACCCTAAACCTACCCGTAAACCCTTAACACTAACCCTATCCATAAACCTTAACCCTGACTCTAACCATTACCCGCACCCAAACATTTAACCCTGACCCTAACCCTAATCCTTAACGATAAACTTAACACTAAACCCCAACCCTAAGCCCAGCACTTAACCCTAATCCTAACCCTTGACCCTAAGCCTAACCCTAAGCCCTAACCCTAAACCTAAGCCTAACCCCAACCTGAACCCTTAATCTTGACCCTTACCCTTAACCCTCACACTAACCCTACTGCTAATCTTTAACCATGAAGCTAACATTGAAGCCTACCCCTGTGCCAAACGCTAAACCCAAACCTTAACCCTAACCCTGAGACTTAACCGTAAACCTAACTGTAACTGTTAAACCTAACACTAACCTTTAACCCCAACCCCTAACCCAAGACCCCACCCTGACACTAATCTTCATCCCTAAACATTACCAGAATCCTACCCCTAAATCTAATTCTCAGACTTCTTGCTTTCTCAGAGTTTAGAAAGCCTACAATGCTCCCATGCCATGAGTAAAAGGGGGCTCTGCCACTGTGTCCTGCATGAAACCCAGGAGCCCATACCCAGCGTACGATAGAGTGGGTTCCCGGGGACAATCCCATCCCCCTAACCCCAGCCCCCCGCCCAGTGCAGACAGGGCCCGTACGCTAAGTATAAACACTACCCATAACAGAGAACCCTCACCTTGAACATAACACCTAACCCTGATCCTATTGCTCACCTTAAAACATAAACCTCCCTGTAACCCTAACTTAGCCCCTTAACTTAACGTGAATGCATAACACCTTGAGAAGAAGCCCTATCCCGTAATTCTAATCCTAAACCATAGTCATAACCGTAACACCTCATCCCTAATTCTAAAACGTCAACCCTAACCTTCACCCTACCAGCAACCCTAACCCTAACCCTAACCCCTAACCCTAAGCCCTCACCCTAACCACTAATCTTCATCCCTAAACCGTGCCGTAATCCTAACTTGAAATCTAATTCTCAGACTTCTTGCTTTCTCAGAGTTTTGAAAGCCTACAATCCTACTAAGCCATGCATGAAAGCCGGCTCTGCCACAGTGTCCTGCATGAAACCCAGAGGCCCATACACTGCGTACGATAGAGTGGGTTCCCAGCGACCATCACAGACCCCTAACTTCGCCCCCTAGTGCATACAGGGCCCGTGCCCTAAGGATAAACCCTACCCCTCACCCATAACCCTAACCCAGAACATAACACCTAACCCTGATCCTACTGCTCACCTTAACAGGTAAAGCTCACCGTAACCCTAACTTTAACCCCTTATCTTAACGTTAATGCATGACACCCTGCGAACAAGACATATACCGTAAATCTAACCCTAACTCCTAGCCATAACCATAACACCTGATCCCTAATTCTGAAACGCCAACCCTAACCTTAACCCTACCAACAACACTAACACTAACCCTAACCCCTTACGCTAACCCTACGCCTAAAAATAACCCTAACCTTTGATCCTAAGTCATTACCCATAACCTTAACCCTAACCCTCAACCCTAAACCCAATCCTTAACCATTAAACTTAACCCTAACTCTTAACCCTAACCCTGACCTTTACCCTAATGCCTAGAGATCTAACCGCAACACTGACCTACAGTTACACTAACCCTACCCTCTAATGTTAACCTTAAACCTGAACCATAAACCTAACCCTTAACCCTAACCCTATCCCTAACCCCCTTACCCTAACTCTAACTGTTAACCCTCACCCTAACCCTCAACCCTGACCCTAACCTTAAACCTTAATCCTAACCATGCGTGAGATGAGCCTCTGCCTTTGTCCTGCGTGACAGTTGAAGCCCAACACCCAGGGTAAGATGAAGTGGGGACGCAGCCTTGCTCCACACCCACAGTGCCCCGTACATTAGACGGGGCCCGTGCCCTAACACACACCGTTAAACGTAAGCCCTAACCCTATCACTAAACCAAACCCTTAGTAAGCCCTGAATCTAACTCCTAACAGTAACCCTAATCCCTGACCCTTACTCTTGCCTCTCACCCTAAACCTAAACCCAACCACTAAACATAATCCTAATCTCTAACCCTAACAGTAACCCTAACCCTAATTCTAACCTAAAACCCTAACCCCTAAATCGAATCCTAGTCCCTAACACCTAACCTTACCCTAAACCGAATTCCAATTCTCAGAGTTCTTCAATTCAAAAACTTAAAAAAGCCTACAATCCACCAATGCCGTGTCTGAGATGAGCGTCCGCCCCTATGTCCTGCATGACAGGCAGGCGCAAATGCCCAGGGTACTATGGAGTGGAGTCCTGGGGTCTGTAGGCTTGCTAAACTCCAGTTTGGAAGAATTGCTATAGTCATATATAGGGATGCTTACATTTACTTATAGAAAGCAACTATTGGTGTGTGATTTGTAGGCTTGCCTTACTCTAGTTTGGATGAAGAAGCTGAATCATATATAGGAATATTAGCTTTGAGTTAGAGGAAGCATCTATGGGGGGTGCTTTTTTGGCTTGTTAAACTCTGGTTTGGAAGAAGTTCGAGAGTCTTATATAGGAACGATATCATTCATTCAGAGAAAGCAATTATAGGGAGTTGGTTTGTAGGCTTGCTAAGCTCTAGTTTGGAGGAAGGCGAGAGTCATATATAGGAACGCTTACGTTCACATAAAGCGTCTACGGGGGGACGGTTTCTAGGCTTCCTAAACTCTAGCTTGGAAAAAGAGGACAGTTATGTATAGGAACTCTCGGCGGGGGATTTGTAGCATTGCTAAAAATCTTAGATTGGAAAAGTTGAGAGAGTCATACATAGGAATGTTAACATTCACTCAATGAAAGCAACTATAAGGGGTGCTTTCCAGGCTGGCTACACTCTAATTTGGAAAAAGTGCGACAGTCATATATAGGAAGGCTTATATTCACTCAGACAAAGCAATTATGTGTAGGTGTATAGTAGGCATGCTAACTCTAGTTTGGAAAATTTCGAGAGCCATGTATAGGAAAGCTTACAGTAACTTAGAGAAAGCAATGAACAGGGGTGGAGTGTAGACTTGCTAAACTCTAGTTTGGAGGAAGTGCCATAGTCATATATAGGAACGCTTAAATTCGTTCAGAGAAAACAGCTGTCGGGGATTGGTTTGTAGACTTATTCAACTCTAGTTTGGAAGAAGTGCGAGAGACATATATAGGAATGTTTACATTGACTCAAAGAAAGCAACTATGGGGGAGTGTTATTTTGGCATGCCAGATGCTAGTTAAGAAGAGGTACAAGACTCATATATAGGAACACTTACATTCACACAGCGAGAGCAACTACGGAGTAGTGTCAGGTAGACATGTTAAAGTCTAGCTTGGGAGAGGTTCCAGAGTCCTATATAGGAAAGGTAACAGCCACTTTGAAAAAGCAAGTCTTGGCGGGTGGTTTGTAGGCCTGCAAAACCCTGTTTTGGTTGAAGTGTGAGAGTCATATATGAGAACGCTTACATTCACTCAGAGAAAGCAATGATGGGGTTGTTTGTAGGCTTACTAAACTGCAGTTTGGAAGAAGCACGAGAATCACATATAGGAGCACATACATTTTGACGCACTGAAAGTAACTATGGGGTGGTGTTTTATAGGCATGCTAAACTCTAGTTTGGACGAAGTTTGAGAATCACATATAAGAAAGCTTAGAGTCACTTAGAGAAAGCAAATCTCTGGGTGTGGAATGTAGGCCTGCTAAACTCTATTTTGGTTTCAGAGTGAGAGTCATATATGGGAAAGCTTACATTCCCTCAGAGAAAGCAACGACTGCGTGGTGGTTTGTAGGCATACTAAACTCTAGTTTGGAAGAAGTAGGAGAATGATATATGGGAACGCTTCCATTCACGTAGAGAAAGCAATTATGGGGTGGCGTTTTTGTAACCATGCTAATCTCTAGTTTGGAAGAAGTTAAGGAGTAATATATAGGAAAGGTACAGTCATAGAAACCAACTCTCGGGGGATGTTTTGTACACTTGCAAAACTCCAGTTTGGAAGTGGGAGAGAGTCATATTGGGGACCGCGTGCATTCACTCAGAGAAATCAATGATGGGATTGTGATTTGTAGGCATAGTCAACTCTAGTTTGGAAGAAGTACGAGAATCGTATATAGGAAAGCTTACCTTCACGCAGAGAAAGCAACTATGGAGTGATGTTTGTATGCCTACTAAAATATAGTTTGGAGGAAGTTCGAGAGCCATATCTGGGAAGCTTACAGTCACTTAGAGAAAGCAACTCTCGGGGGTGTTTCGTAGGCCTGCTAAACTCTATTTTCAATGAAGTGTTAGAATAATATATGGGAACTCAGTGAAAGCAACGTTGTGGTTGTGGTTCCTAGGCATACTAACCTGTAATTTGGAAGAAGCAAGAGATTCACATGTAGAACCGCTTACATTCTGGCACCGAATGCAACTATGGGGTGGTGTTTTGTAGGCTTGCAAAACTCTAGTTTGGACGAAGTTTGAGAGTCATATATAGGAAAGTTTACAGTCACGTAGAGAAAGCAACTCTCTGGGTGTGGAATGTAGAGTTATTTTGGTTGAAATAGAGTTATTTTGGTTGAAGTGTGAGAGTCATATATGGGAACGCTTACATTCACTCAGAGAAAACAACGTTTGGGTGGTGGTTTGTAGGGCATACTAAACTGTAGTTTGGAAGAAGTACGAGAGTCCTATATAGGAACACTTACATTCACACAGAGAAAGCACTTATGGCGTCAGGTTTTGTAGGCATGCTAAACTGCAGTTTGGAAGAAGTTGGAGAACCTTATACAGGAAAGATTACCGTCACCTAGGGAAAGCAACTCTCGGGAGATTTTTTTGTACACATGCTAAACTCTAATTTGGATGAAGTGTGAGAGTCAAACATGGGACCGCTTACATTCCCTCAGAGAAACAACACTGGGGTGGTTTTTGTAGGCATACTAAATAGTTTGGAAGAAGTACGAGAATGATATTTGGGAACGCTTACATTCACACAGAGAAAGCAACTACGGGGTGGTGTTTTGTAAGCATGCTATAGTTTGGAAGAAGTTCCAAACCTGAACAGTCACTTAGAGAAAGCAACTCTTGGTGGGTGATTTTTCGGTGTGCTAAATTGTATTTTGAAAGAAGTACCAGAGTCATATATACAAACGCTTACATTCATGCAGAGAAAGCAACTCTGGGGTGGTGTTTTCTAGGCATGCTAAACTCTAGTTTGGATGCAGTTTGAGAAACACATATAAGAAAGCTTAGAGTCGCTTAAAGCAAATCTCTGGGTGTGGAATGTAGGCGTGTCAAACTCTATTTTGGTTTCAGAGTGAGAGTCATATATGGGAAGGCTTACATTCACTCAGAGAAAGCAACGATGGTGTGGTGGTTTGTAGGCATACTGAACTCTAGTTTGGAAGAAGTAGGAGAATGATATATGGGAACGCTTACATTCATGCAGAGAAAGCAATTATGGGGTGGCTTTTTTGCAGCCATGCAAATCTCTATTTTGCAAGAAGTTAAAGAGTAATATATAGGAAAGCGTACCGTCATTTATAGAAACCAACTTTCGGGGGATGGTTTGTAGGCCTGCAAAACTCTACTTTGGAAGAAGGGGGAGAGTCATATGGGGGACTGGGTATATTCACTCGGAGAAATCAACGATGGGGTTGTGGTTTGTAGGCATACTAAACTCTAGTTTGGAAGAAGTACGAGAATCATTTATAGGAACGCTTACATTCATGCAGAGAAAGCAACTATGGAGTGATGTTTGTATGCCTACTAAACGATAGATTGGAGGAGTTCGAGAGTCATATCTGGAAAGCTTACAGTCATTTAGAGAAAGCAACTCTCTGGGGATGGTTCATAGGCCTGCTAAACTCTATTTTCAATGAAGTGTTAGAATCATATACAGGAACGCTTACATTCACTCAGAGAAAGCAACGTTGGGGTGGCCGTTTTTGAGCATACTAAACTCTACTTTGGAAGAGGTACGAGAGATATAAATACAAACGCTTACATTAACATAGAGAAAGCAAATACGGGGTGCTGTAGTGCAGGCATGCTAAACTATAGATTGGAAGAAGTTCCAAAGCTGACAGTCACTTAGAGAAAGCAACTCTTGGCGGGTGATTTTTAGGTCTGCTAAATTGTATTTTGAAAGACGTACAAGAGTCATATATACAAACGCTTACATTTATGCAGAGAAAGAAACTATAGGGTGATGTGTTGTTGGCATGCTAAACTGCAGTTTGAAAGGAGTTCCAGAGTGTTATATAGGATAGCTACAGTCACCTAGAGAAAACAACACTCGGGACAGCTTTGCAAGCCTCTAAACACTAATTAGCAGCAATTGTGAGAGTCAAATATGGGAACGCTTACATTCACGGAGAGAACACAACGTTTGGTTGGTGCTTTGTAGGCATAATAACTGTAGGTCGGAAGAAGTAGGAGAGTCATATATATGAACAGTTACATTCACGCAGAGAAAGAAACTGTTGGGTGGTGTATGTACGCATGTTAATCTATACTTTGGAGGAAGTTTGAGAGTCATATCTGGGGAAAATTACAGTCACATAGCTAAATCAACCATCGGGGACTGGTTTGTAGGTCTGCTAAATTCTATTTTGGAAAAAGTGATTCATATAAGGGAATGCTTATGTTCACTCAGAGAAAGCAATGATGCGGCGGTGTATTGTTGGCATGCTAAACTTTAGTTTGGAAGAAGTTCGAGAGTTTTGCATAGGAAAGCTTACATTCACCTAGAGACAGCAACTCTCAGGATGTGGTTTATAGGCCTGGTGAACTCTAATTTGGATCAAGTGTGAGAGTCATACATACGAGTTCCAAAATACAGTTTAGTATGCCTACAAACCACCAGCCTAACATTGCTTTCTCTGAGTGGATATAGGCCTTCCCTTATATGAATCTCGGACTGCTTTCAAAATGCAATTTGCCGGACCTACAAAACACCGCCCGAGAGTTGCTTTCTCTCACTATAAGCTTTCCTATATATGACTTTGGAACATAGTTTAGCATGCCAACAAAAGGCCACCCCATAGTTTGCGTGAATGTAAGCGTTCCTATGCATCACGCTCGTACTTCTTCCAAAGTATAGTACACCTACCAACCACCTCCCCAACGTTGCTTTTTCTGAGTGAATGTAAGCATTCTTTTATTCTCGTACTTCCTCCAAACTCCAGTTTAGTGTGACTAAAAATCACCACCGCAACCCTGCTTTCTCTGAGTGAATGTTAGCGTTCCCATTTATGATTCACACTTCATCCAAAATAGAATTTAGCAGAACTACAAACCGGCCCCCAAGGGTTGCTTTCTCTGTGAGACTGTAAGCTTTCCTATTACTCTTAACTTCTTCGCAACTAGAGATTTGCATGCCTACAAAACACCACCCCATAGTTGCCCTCTCTGCGTGAATGTAAGCACTCATATATATGACTCTGCTACTTCTTCCAAAATACAGTTTAGTATGCTTACAAACAACCAACCAAACGTTGCGTTCTCTGAGAGAATGTTAGCGTTCCCAAGTATGACTGTTCCAAATGATGCAAAGTAGAGTTTAGCAGGCTTACAAACTATCTCTCGAAAGTTGCTTCCTCTGGGGGACTGTAAGCTTTCCTATAAAAGACTGTCGAACTTCTTCGAAACTACATTTCAGCACGCCAACAAAACATCACCACATAGTTTCTTTCTCAGCATAAATATAAGCGATTTTATATATGACTCTGGTACTTCTTTCAAAATACAATTTAGCAGACCTCAAAATCAACCGCCGAGAGTTGCTTTCTCTAAGTCACTGTGAGCTTTCGAACTTCTTCCAAATTATATTTTATCATGCCTACAAAACACCACCCCATAGTTGCTTTCTCTGCGTCCATATAAGCGTTCATATATATGACTCTCGTACTTCTTCCAAACTGGAGTTAGTATACCTACAAACCGGCACCCAAATTTACCTTTCTCTGAGTGAATGAAGCGTATCCATGTATGCCTCTTTCACTTCATCCAAATTAGAATTTAGCGGCCCACAAACCACCTCCTGTGAGTTGCTTTCTCTAGGTGACTGTAAACTTTCCTATATAAGACTCTCGAACTTCTTCCAAACTACAGTTTAGTATGCCAACAATACAGCGCACCATCGTTGATTTCTCTGAGTGAACATAAGCGTTCCCATATATGACTCTCACTCTTCTTCCAAAATAGAATTTAGCAGACCTACACAACACCCGATGGTTCCAATTCTCTAGGTGACTTTAATTTTTCCCACATATGACTCTCGAACTTCCTCCAAACTAGATTATGATGATTACATAGGCCACCCCACAGTTGCTTTCTCTGCATGAATGTAACCGTTCATATATGACTCTCCTACTTCTTTTGAACTACAGCATTTATTCCTACAAACCATCACGACAACGTTCTTTCTCTGAGTGAATGCAAGCGTTCTCACACTTCATCCAAATTACAGTTTAGCAGACCTACCAACAAACTACAGAGATTTGTTTTTCTCTGTGTCACTGTAATCTTTCCTATGTAAGGCTCTCGAACTTCTTCCAAACCACAGTTTAGCATGCCAACAAAATACGATCACAGAGTTGCTTTCTCTGCGTGCATGTAAGCATTCGTATATATGACTCTCCTACTTCCTCCAAAATACAGTTTAGAATGCTTACAAACCACCACCCAAACGTTGGGTTCTCTGAGTGAATGTAAGCGTTCCCATGTTTGACTCTCACAATTGATGCAAACTAGAATTTAGCATGCTTAGAAACAATCTCCTGAGAGTTGCTTTCTCTAGGTGACTGTAAACTTTCCTATGTAAGACTCGCGAACTTCTTCCAAACTACAGTTTAGCATGCCAACAAAACACAGCCCCATAGTTGATTTCTCTTCGTGATCATAAGCGTTCCCATATATGACTCTCACTCTTCTTTCAAAATAGAATTTAGCAGATCTACAAAACGGCCCCCGATGGTTGCTTTCTCTAACTGACTGTAATTTTCCCCAGATATGACTCTCAAAATTCCTACAAACTACAGATTAGCATGCATACATACGCCACCCAACAGTTGCTTTCTCTGCGTGAATGTAACCGTTCATCTATGACTCTCCTACTTCTTCCGAACTACAGTTATTATGCCTACAAACCACCACCCAAACGTTGTGTTCTCTGAGTGAATGTAAGCGTTCCCATGTTTGACTCTCACAATTGCTGCTAGTTAGAGTTTAGCAGGCTTGCAAAGCTCTCCTGAGTGTTGCTTTCTCTAGGTGACTGTAAGCTATCCTACATAACACTCTCGAACTTCTTCCAAACTGCAGTTTAGCATCCCCACAACACATCACCCCATAGTTTCTTTCTACGCATGAATGTAAGCATTTGTATATAAGACTCTGACACGTCTTTCAAAATACAATTTAGCAGACTTAAAAAATCACCCACCAAGAGTTGCTTTCTCTAAGTGACTATCAGCTTTCGAACTTCTTCCAATCTATAGTTTAGCATGCCTGCACTACAGCACCCCGTATTTGCTTTCTCTGTGTTAATGTAAGCGTTCGTATTTATGTCTCTCGTACCTCTTCCAAAGTAGAGTTTAGTATGCTCACAAACGGCCACTCCAACGTTGCTTTCTCTGAGTGAATGTAAGCGTTCCTGTATATGATTTTGACACTTCTTTGAAAATGGAGTTTAGCAGGCCTACGAACCACCCCCCGAGAGTTTCTTTCTCTAAATGACTGTAAGCTTTCCAGATATGACTCTCGAACATCCTCCAAACTATAGTTTAGTAGGCATACACACATCACTCCATAGCTGGTTTGTCTGCGTGAATGTAACCGTTCATATATATGACTTTTCTACTTCTTCTGAACTACAATTATGGCCACAAACTGCAACCCAAACCTTGCGTTCTGAGTGGATGTAAACCTTCCCATACTTGACTTTAAGAGTTGGTGCAAATTATCAGGCTTAGAAACCATCTCCCAAGAGTTGCTCTCTCTAGGTGACTGTAAGCTTTGCTATATAAGATTCTAAACTTCCTCCAAACTATAGTTTAGTAGGCATACAAACATCACTCCATAGTTGCTTTCTCTGCATGAATGTAAGCGTTCCTATATATGATTCTCGTACTTTCTCCAAACTAGAGTTTAGTATGCCTACAAAACACAACCCCATCCTTGATTTCTCTGAGTCAATGTACGTGGTCCCCAATATGACTCTCCCACTTCTTCCAAAGTAGAGTTTTGCAGGCCTACCATCCATCCCCCGAAAGTTGGTTTCTATAAATGAGTGTACGCTTTCCTATATAACTTCTTCCAAACTAGAGATTAGCATGGGTACAAAAAAGCCACCCCATAATTGCTTTCTCTGCATGAATGTAAGCGTTCCCAAATATCATTTTCCTACTTCTTCCAAACTAGAGTTTAGTATGCCTACAAACCACCACACCATCGTTGCTTTCTCTGAGTGAATGTAACCCTTTCCATATATGACTCTCAATCTAAACCAAAATAGAGTTTAGCACGCCTACATTCCACACCCAGAGATTTGCTTTCTCTAAGTGACTCTAAGCTTTCTTATATGTGATTCTCAAACTTCGTCCAAACTAGAGTTTAGCACGCCTAGAAAACACCACCCCACAGTTCCTTTCTCTGCATGAATGTAAGCGTTTGAATATATGACACTGGTACTTCTTTCAAAATACAATTTAGCAGACCTAAAAATCCACCACCAAGAGTTGCTTTCTCTAAGTGACTGTCTGCTTTCGAACTTCTTCCAAACTATATTTTAGCAGGCCTACAAAACACCACCCCATAGTTGCTTTCTCTGCGTCCATATAAGCGTTCATATATATGACTCTAGTACTTCTTCCAAACTGGAGTTAGTATACCTACAAACCGGCACCCCAAATTACCTTTCTCTGAGTGAATGAAGCGTGTCTATGTATGCCTCTTTCACTTCATCCAAATTAGAGTTTAGCGGCCCACAAACCACCTCCTGTGAGTTGCTTTCTCTAGGTGACTGTAAACTTTCCTATATAAGACTCTCGAACTTCTTCCAAACTACAGTTTAGCATGCCAACAATACAGCGCCCCATCGTTGATTTCTGTGAGTCAACATAAGCGTTCCCATATATGACTCTCACTCTTTTTCCAAAATAGAATTTAGCAGACCTACACACCAGGCCCCGATTGTTCCTTTCTCTAAGTGACTCTAATTTTCCCCAGATATGACTCTCGAACTTCCTCCAAACTACAGATTAACATGCATACATCGCCACCCCACAGTTGCGTTCTCTGCGTGAATGTAACCATTCATATATGACTCTCCTACTTCTTCGAACTACAGTTGTTATTCCTACAAACCACCACGACAAAGTTCTTTCTCTGAGTGAATGCAAGCGTTCTCACACTTCATCCAAATTACAGTTTAGTAGACCTACTGTGTCACTGTAATCTTTCCTATATAAGGCTCTCGAACTTCTTCCAAACCACAGTTTAGCATGCCAACAAAATACGATCACAGAGTTGCTTTCTCTGCGTGAATGTAAGCATTCGTATATATGACTCTCCTACTTCCTCCAAAATACAGTTTAGAATGCTTACAAACCACCACCCAAACGTTGCGTTCTCTGAGTGAATGTAAGCGTTCCCATGTTTGACTCTCACAATTGATGCAAATTAGAGTTTAGCACGCTTAGAAAAAATCTGCCGAGAGTTACTTTCTCTAGGTGACTGTAAGCTTTCTTATATAAGACTCGCGAAATTCTTCCAAACTACACTTTAGCATCCCAACGAAACACTGCCCCATCGTTGATTTCTCTGAGTGAACATAAGCGTTCCCACATATGAATTTCACTCTTCTTCCAAAATAGAATTTAGCAGATCTACAAAACGGCCCCAGATTGTTGCTTTCTCTAAGTGACTGCAATTTTCCCCAGATATGACTCTCGAACTTCCTCCAAAGTATAGATTAACATGCATACATACACCACCCAACAGTTTCTTTCTCTGCGTGAATGTAACCGTTCATATATATGACTCTCCTACTTCTTCCGAACTACAGTTATTATGCCTACAAACCACCACCCAAACGTTGTGTTCTCTCCGTGAATGTAAGCGTTCCCATGTTTGACTCTCACAATTGCTGCTAATTAGTGTTTAGAGGCTTGTAAAGCTGTCCCGAGTGTTGCTTTCTCTAGGTGACTGTAAGCTATCCTATATAACACTCTCGAACACCTTCCAAACTGCAGTTTAGCCTCCCCATAACACATCACCCCATAGTTTCTTTCTCTGCATGAATGTAAGCGTTTGTATATGACTCTGGTACGTCTTTCAAAATACAATTTAGCAGACCTAAAAATCACCCGCCAAGAGTTGCTTTCTCTAAGTGACTGTCAGCTTTCGAACTTCTTCCAATCTATAGTTTAGCATGCCTGCACTACAGCACCCCGTATTTGCTTTCTCTGTGTTAATGTAAGCGTTAGTATTTGTCTCTCGTACCTCTTCCAAAGTAGAGTTTAGTATGCTCAAAAACGGCCACCCCAACGTTGCTTTCTCTGAGTGAATGTAAGCGTTCCTGTATATGATTCGAACACTTCATTGAAAATAGAGTTTAGCAGGCCTATGAACCACCCCCAGAGAGTTGCTTTCTCTAAATGACTGTAAGCTTTCCAGATATGACTCTCGAACATCCTCCAAACTATCGTTTAGTAGGCATACAAACATCACTCCATAGTTGCTTTCTCTGCATGAATGTAAGCGTTCCTATATATGATTCTCGTCCTTCTTCCAAACTAGAGTTTAGTATGCCTACAAACCACAACCCCATCCTTGATTTCTCTGAGTCAATGTACGTGGCCCCAATATGACTCTCCCCCTTCTTCCAAAGTAGAGTTTTGCAGGCCTACCGTCCATCCACCGAAAGTTGGTTTCTATAAATGAGTGTACGCTTTCCTATATAACTTCTTCTAAACTAGAGATTAGCATGGGTACGAAAAAGCCACCCCATAATTGCTTTCTCTGCATGAATGTAAGCGTTCCCATATATCATTCTCCTACTTCTTCCAAACTAGAGTTCAGTATGCCTACAAACCACCACACCATCGTTGCTTTCTCTGAGCGAATGTAAGCCTTCCCATATATGACTCTCACTCTGAAACCAAAATAGAGTTTGACACGCCTACATTCCACACCCAGAGATTTGCTTTAAGCGACTAAGCTTTCTTATATGTGATTCTCAAACTTCGTCCAAACTAGAGTTTAGCATGCCTAGAAAACACCACCCCAGAGTTGCTTTCTCTGCATGAATGTAAGCGTTTGTATATATGACTCTGGTACTTCTTTCAAAATACAATTTAGCACACCGAAAAATCAACCGCCGAGAGTGGCTTTCTCTAAGTGACTGTCTGTTTTCGAACTTCTTCCAAATTATATTTTAGCATGCCTACAAAACACCACCCCATAGTTGCTTTCTCTGCATCAATATAAGCGTTCATATGTATGCCTCTCTCACTTCACCTAAATTAGAGTTTAGCAGGCCTACAAACCACACCCCGTGAGTTGCTTTCTCTAGGTGACTGTAAACTTTCCTATATAAGAATCTCCAACTTCTTTCAAACTACACCATGCCAACAAAACACCACGCAGTGGTTGCTTTCTATGAGTGAACATAAGCGTTCCCATATATGACTCACACTCTGTTTCCAAAATAGAATTTAGCAGATCTACAAACCAACCCAAGATGGTTCCTTTCCCTAAGTGACTGTAATTTTCCCCAGATATGACTCTCGCACTTCCTCCAAACTACAGATTAACATGCATACATCGCCACCCCACAGTTGCGTTCTCTGCGTGAATGTAACGGTTCATATATATGACTCTCCTACTTCTTCCCAACTACAGTTATTATGCCTTCAAACCATCACGATGTTTCTTTCTCTAAGTGAATGAATGCAAGAGTTCTCACATTTCATCCAAGTTAGAGTTTAGCAGGCCTACCAATAAACTTCCGAGAGTTGTTTTCTCTGTGTCACTGTAATCTTTCCTATATAAGACTCTCGAACTTCTTCCAAACCACAGTTTAGCATGCCAACAAAATACGACCCCAGAGTTGCTTTCTCTGCCTGAATGTAAGCGTTCATATACATGACTCTCGTACTTCCTCCAAAATACAGTTTAGAATGCCTACAAACCACCACCCAAACGTTGCGTTCTCTGAATGAATGAAAGCATTCCCATGTTTGACTCACAATTGATGCAAAGTAGAGTTTAGCAGGCCAAGAAAGGCTCTCCCGAGAGTTGCTTTCTCTAGGTGACTGTAAGCTTTCCTAAATAAGACTCTCCAACTTCTTCCAAACTACAGGTTAACATGCCCACAAAACATCACCCCATGGTTTTTTCTTTGCATGAATGTAAGCATTAGTATATATGACTCTGGTACTTCTTTCAAAATACAATTTAGCAGACCTAAAAATCACCCACCAAGAGTTGCTTTCTCTAAGTGACTGTTCAGGTTTAGAACTTCTTCCAAACTATAGCATGCTTACAAAACACCACCCCGTAGTTGCTTTCTCTGTGTGAATGTAAGCATTCCCAAATATCATTCTCGTACTTCTTCCAAACTATTTAGTATGCCTACAAAAACCACCCCAGTGTTGTTTCTCTGAGGGAATGTAAGCGGTCCCATGTTTGACACTCACACTTCATCCAAATTAGAGTTTAGCATGTGTACAAAAAAATCTCCCGAGAGTTGCTTTCCCTAGGTGACGGTAATCTTTCCTGTATAAGGTTCTCCAACTTCTTCCAAACTGCAGTTTAGCATGCCTACAAAACCTGACGCCATAAGTGCTTTCTCCGTGTGAATGTAAGTGTTCCTATATAGGACTCTCGTACTTCTTCCAAACTACAGTTTAGTATGCCCTACAAACCACCACCCAAACGTTGTTTTCTCTGAGTGAATGTAAGCGTTCCCATATATGACTCTCACACTTCAACCAAAATAACTCTATTTCAACCAAAATAACTCTACATTCCACACCCAGAGAGTTGCTTTCTCTACGTGACTGTAAACTTTCCTATATATGACTCTCAAACTTCGTCCAAACTAGAGTTTTGCACCCTACAAAACACCACCCCATAGTTGCATTCGGTGCCGGAATGTAAGCGGTTCTACATGTGATTCTCTTGCTTCTTCCAAATTACAGGTTAGTATGCCTAGGAACCACAACCACAACGTTGCTTTCACTGAGTTCCCATATATTATTCTAACACTTCATTGAAAACAGAGTTTAGCAGGCCTACGAAACACCCCCGAGAGTTGCTTTCTCTAAGTGACTGTAAGCTTCCCAGATATGGCTCTCGAACTTCCTCCAAACTATATTTTAGTAGGCATACAAACATCACTCCATAGTTGCTTTCTCTGCGTGAAGGTAAGCTTTCCTATATACGATTCTCGTACTTCTTCCAAACTAGAGTTGACTATGCCTACAAATCACAATCCCATCGTTGATTTCTCTGAGTGAATGCACGCGGTCCCCAATATGACTCTCTCCCACTTCCAAACTGGAGTTTTGCAAGTGTACAAAACATCCCCCGAGAGTTGGTTTCTATGACTGTACCTTTCCTATATATTACTCCTTAACTTCTTCCAAACTAGAGATTAGCATGGCTACAAAAACGCCACCCCATAATTGCTTTCTCTACGTGAATGTAAGCGTTCCCATATATCATTCTCCTACTTCTTCCAAACTAGAGTTCAGTATGCCTACAAACCACCACACCATCGTTGCTTTCTCTGAGCGAATGTAAGCCTTCCCATATATGACTCTCACTCTGAAACCAAAATAGAGTTTAGCAGGCCTACATTCCACACCCAGAGATTTGCTTTCTCTAAGTGACTCTAAGCTTTCTTATATGTGATTCTCAAACTTCGTCCAAACTAGAGTTTAGCATGCCTATAAAACACCACCCCATAGTTACTTTCAGTGCGTCAAAATGTATGTGCTCCTATATGTGATTCTCGTGCTTCTTCCAAACTGCAGTTTAGTAAGCCTACAAACAACCCCATCATTGCTTTCTCTGAGTGAATGTGAGCGTTCTCATATATGATTCTCACACTTCAACCAAAACAAGGTTTTGCAGGCCTACAAACCACCCGCCAAGACTTGCTTTTTCAAAGTGGCTGTTACCTTTCCTATATAGGACTCTGGAACTTCTCCCAAGCTAGACTTTAATATGTCTACCTGACACTACTCCGTAGTTGCTCTCGCTGTGTGAATGTAAGCGTTCCTATATATGAGTCTTGTACTTCTTCCTAACTAGCATCTGGCATGCCAAAATAACACTCCCCCATAGTTGCTTTCTTTGAGTCAATGTAAACATTCCTATATATGTCTCTCGCACTTCTTCCAAACTAGAGTTGAATAAGTCTACAAACCAATCCCCGACAGCTGTTTTCTCTGAACGAATTTAAGCGTTCCTATATATGACTATGGCACTTCCTCCAAACTAGAGTTTAGCAAGTCTACACTCCACCCCTGTTCGTTGCTTTCTCTAAGTTACTGTAAGCTTTCCTATACATGGCTCTCGAAATTTTCCAAACTAGAGTTAGCATGCATACTATACACCTACACATAATTGCTCTGTCTGAGTGAATATAAGCCTTCCTATATATGACTGTCGCACTTTTTCCAAATTAGAGTGTAGCCAGCCTGGAAAGCACCCCTTATAGTTGCTTTCATTGAGTGAATGTTAACATTCCTATGTATGACTCTCGCAACTTTTCCAATCTAAGATTTTAGCAATGCTACAAATCCCCCGCCGAGAGTTCCTATACATAACTGTCCTCTTTTTCCAAGCTAGAGTTTAGGAAGCCTAGAAACCGTCCCCCCGTAGACGCTTTATGTGAACGTAAGCGTTCCTATATATGACTCTCGCCTTCCTCCAAACTAGAGCTTAGCAAGCCTACAAACCAACTCCCTATAATTGCTTTCTCTGAATGAATGATATCGTTCCTATATAAGACTCTCGAACTTCTTCCAAACCAGAGTTTAACAAGCCAAAAAAGCACCCCCCATAGATGCTTCCTCTAACTCAAAGCTAATATTCCTATATATGATTCAGCTTCTTCATCCAAACTAGAGTAAGGCAAGCCTACAAATCACACACCAATAGTTGCTTTCTATAAGTAAATGTAAGCATCCCTATATATGACTATAGCAATTCTTCCAAACTGGAGTTTAGCAAGCCTACAGACCCCAGGACTCCACTCCATAGTACCCTGGGCATTGACGCCTGCCTGTCATGCAGGACATAGGGGCGGACGCTCATCTCAGACACGGCATTGGTGGATTGTAGGCTTTTTTAAATTTTGAATTTAAAAAGTCTGAGAATTGGAATTCGGTTTAGGGTAAGGTTAGGTGTTAGGGACTAGGATTAGATTTAGGAGTTAGGGTTTTAGGTTAGAATTAGGGTTAGGGTTACTGTTAGGGTTAGAGATTAGGATTATGTTTAGTGGTTGGGTTTAGGTTTAGGGTGAGAGGCAAGAGTAAGGGTCAGGGATTAGGGTTACTGTTAGGAGTTAGATTCAGGGCTTACTAAGGGTTTGGTTTAGTGATAGGGTTAGGGCTTACGTTTAACGGTGTGTGTTAGGGCATGGGCCCTGTTAACGTACGGGGCACTGGGGGTGTGGAGCAAGGCTGTGTCCCCACTTCATCGTACTCTGGGTGTTGGGCTTGAACTGTCACGCAGGACAAAGGCAGAGGCTCATCGCACGCATGGTTAGGATTAAGGTTTAAGGTTAGGGTCAGGGTTGAGGGTTAGGGTTAACAGAGTTAGGGTAAGGGGGTTAGGGATAGGGTCAGTGTTAAGGGTTACGGGTAGGTTTAGGGTTCAGGGTTAGAGTTAGCATTAGGGCTTTAGGTTAGGATTAGGCGATAGGTTAGATTTAGGGTTAGATCTAGGCGTTAGGGTAAGGGCTAGCGTTAGGGTTAAGAGATAGGGTTAGATTTAATGCTTAGGATTAGGATTAGGGTTTGGGGTTAAAGTAAGTGTTAGGGGTTAGGTTTAAGGATCAAAGGTTAGGGTTACTTTTAGCTGTAGTGTTAGGGTTAGGGATAAGGGAACCCATTAGCATTAAGGGTCTTCCTTACTGTAGGGTTAAGGGTTAGGCTTAGAGTTAAAGGTTAAGGTTAGGGTCAGTGTTAAGATTTAGGGTGAGGGTTAGCGGTTAGGGTAAAGGTTAAGCGTTAGGGTTAGGGATTAGGGATTAGGGTTTTTGGTTAGTGTTAGGGTTAGCGGTTAGGAGTTAGTGTTTTCTGAAGGGGTATGATTAGAATTAGGATTGGGTTTAGAGTTAGGGTGAGGTTTAGGGGTTAGGTTTAGGGGTTAGTTTTAGGGTAAAAGGATAGGATTAGGGTTACGGGTTGGGCTTAGGTTTAGGATTAAAGTTTACTGCTAGGGTTAGGGATAGGGTTCAGGGTTAGCTTTAGGGGTTCTGGTTAGCGTTAGGTGTTAGGTTAGTGTCAGGGTTAGGTCTAGTCGTGAGGGTAAGGTTTAGGGTTAGCTTTAAGAGCTAGGGTTAGGTTTAATGGTTAGGATTAGGATTAGGGTTAAGGGTTAGGGTAAGGCTTAGGGGTTAGGGTGAAGGGTTAGGGTCAAGGGTTAGGGTTTCTGTTAGGCATAGCGTTGGGGTTAGAAGTAAGAGTCACTGTCAGTGTTAGGGTTGTAGGTAGGGTTACGGTTAGGGTTAGCGGTTTAGAATTAGGGTTAGGGATTAGGTGTCACAGTGATGACTAGGAGATAGGGTTAGAATTATGGGATAGGGGTTGTTCTCAGGAAATGGGTTATGCATTAACGTTAGGATAAGAGGTTAAAGTTAGGCTCACGGTGAGGTTTACGTGTTAAGGGGAGAAATAGGAACAGGGTTGGGTGTTATGTTCAGGGTTAGGGTTATCTGTTAAAGGTATTGTTTATGCTTACCGCAAGGGCCCTGTCTGCATTAGGCGGGCGGGGGGAGTTTAGGGGGCTGGGCTTGTACCCGGGAACCCACTCTATCATACTGTGGGTATGGGCCCTTGGGTTTCATGCAGGACACAGTGGTAGAGCCTCCTTTCACGCATGGCATGGGAGGATTGCAGGCTTTCTAAACTCTAAGAAAGCAAGAAGTCTGAGAATTAGATTTAGGGTTAGGATTATGGTTAGGGTTAAGGATGAAGTTTAATGTTAGGGTGAGGGCTTAGGGTTAGAGTTAAAGGTTACTCTTAGGTTTAACGGTTACACTTTGGTTTAGGGTTGAGGTTTACGGTTAGGGTTAAGATGAGGGGTTAGGGTTTGGTACAGGGTTAGGGTTAAGTGTTAGGTTTAGGGTTGAAGATTAGGATTAGGGTTAGGATTAAAGGTTAGCGTGAGTGTTAACGCTTAGGGTTAAGGTTAAGAGTTAGGGTTTAGGGTTAGGGTTAGGGTTAGGGTTAGTTTTAGGTTTAGAGTTATGTGCTATTTTTTGTGTTAGAGGTTAGGGTTAGGTTTACTAGTGACGGTTAGGGTTACGTTTAGGGGTTAGCATTAGGGTTAGGGTTAAGGGATAGGATTAGGGTTAAGTGTTGGGCTTAGGGTTAGGGTTTAGTGTTAGGGTTATCATTAAGGATTAGGGGTAGGGTCAGCGTTTTATGCTTGGTTGTGGGTAATGGTTAGGGTCAGGGTTAAGGTTCACGGATAGGGTTAGTGTTAAGGGTTACGGGTAGGTTTAGGGTTCAGGGTTAGAGTTAGCATTAGGGCTTAAGGTTAGGATTAGGCGGTAGGTTAGATTTAGGGTTAGATCTAGGCGTTAGGGTAAGGGCTAGCGTTAGGGTTAAGAGATAGGGTTAGGTTTAATGCTTAGGATTAGGGTTAGGGTTTGGGGTTAAAGTAAGTGTTAGGGGTTAGGTTTAAGGATCCAAGGTTAGGGGTATTTTTAGCTGTAGTGTTAGGGTTAGGGATAAGGGATCCCATTAGCATTAAGGGTCTTCCTTACTGTAGGGTTAAGGGTTTGGCTTAGAGTTTAAGGTTAAGGTTAGGATCAGTGTTAAGATTTAGGGTGAGGGTTAATGGTTAGGGTATAGGTTAAACGTTAGGGTTAGGGATTAGTGATTAGGGCTTTTGGTTAGTGTTAGTATTAGCGGTTAGGAGTTAGTGTTTTATGAAGGGGTATGGTTAGAATTAGGATTGGGGTTAGAGTTAGGGTGAGGTATAGGGGTTAGGTTTAGGGGTTAGTTTTAGGGTAAAAGGATAGGATTAGGGTTACGGGTTGGGCTTAGGTTTAGGGTTAAAGTTTACTGCTAGGGTTAGGGATAGGGTTCAGGGTTAGCTTTAGGGGTTCTCGTTAGGGTTAGGTGTTAGGTTAGTGTCAGGGTTATGTCTAGTCGTGAGGGTAAGGTTTAGGGTTAGCTTTAAGTGCTAGGGTTAGGTTTAATGGTTAGGATTAGGATTAGGGTTAAGGGTTAGGGTAAGGCGTAGGGGTTAGGGTGAAGGGTTAGGGTGAAAGGTTAGGGTTTTTGTTAGGCATAGCGTTGGGGTTAGAAGTAAGGGTTACTGTCAGTGTTAGGGTTGTAGGTAGGGTTAAGGTTAGGGTTAGCGGTTTAGAATTAGGGTTAGGGATTAGGTGTCACAGAGATGACTAGGTGACAGGGTTAGAATTATGGGATAGGGGTTGTTCTCAGGAAATGGGTTATACATTAACGTTAGGATAAGAGGTTAAAGTTAGGCGCACGGTGAGGTTTACGTGTTAAGGGGAGAAATAGGAACAGGGTTGGGTGTTATGTTCAGGGTTAGGGTTATCTGTTAAAGGTATTGTTTATGCTTAGCGCACGGGCCCTGTCTGCATTAGGCGGGCGGGGGGAGTTTAGGGGGCTGGGATTGTACCCGGGAACCCTCTCTATCATACTCTGGGTATGGGCCCATGGGTTTCATGCAGGACACAGTGGTAGAGCCTCCTTTCACGCATGGCATGAGAGGATTGCAGGCTTTCTAAACTCTAAGAAAGCAAGAAGTCTGAGAATTAGATTTAGGGTTAGGATTATGGTTAGGGTTAAGGATGAAGTTTAGTGTTCAGGTGAGGGCTTAGGGTTAGGGATTAGGGTTAGTGTTAAAGGTTACTCTTAGGTTTAACGGTTACACTTTGGTTTAGGGTTGAGGTTTACGGTTAGGGTTAAGATGAGGTGTTAGGGTTAGGTACAGGGTGAGGGTTAAGTGTTAGGTTTAGGGTTGAAGATTAGGATTAGGGTTAAGATTAAAGGTTAGCGTGAGATTTAACGCTTAGGGTTAAGGTTAAGAGTTAGGGTTTAGGGTTAGGGTTAGGGTTAGGGTTAGTTTTAGGGTTAGAGTTATGTGCTATGGTTTGTGTTAGAGGTTAGGGTTAGGTTTACTGGTGACGGTTAGGGTTACGTTTAGGGTTAGCATTAGGGTTAGGGTTAGGGTTAGGGTTAAGGGATAGGATTAGGGTTAAGTGTTGGGCTTAGGCTTAGGGTTTAGTGTTAGGGTTATCATTAAGGATTAGGTTTAGGGTCAGGGTTAAATGCTTGGGTGCGGGTAATGGTTAGGGTCAGGGTTAAGGTTCACGGATAGGGTTAGTGTTAAGGGTTACGGGTAGGTTTAGGGTTCAGGGTTAGAGTTAGCATTAGGGCTGAAGCGTAGGATTAGGCGGTAGGTTAGATTTAGGGTTAAATCTAGGCGTTAGGGTAAGGGCTAGCGTTAGGGTTAAGAGATAGGGTTAGGTTTAATGCATAGGATTAGGGTTAGGGTTTGGGGTTAAAGTAAATGTTAGGGGTTAGGTTTAAGGATCAAAGGTTAGGGTTATTTTTAGCTGTAGTGTTAGGGTTAGGGATAAGGGATCCCATTAGCTTTAAAGGTCTTCCTTACTGTAGGGTTAAGTGTTAGGCTTAGAGTTAAAGGTTAAGGTTAGGGTCAGTGTTAAGATTTAGGGTGAGGGTTAACGGTTAGGGTAAAGGTTAAGCGTTAGGGTTAGGGATTAGTGATTAGGGTTTTTGGTTAGTGTTAGGGTTAGCGGTTAGGAGTTAGTGTTTTATGAAGGGGTATGGTTAGAATTAAGATTGGGGTTAGATTTAGGGTGAGGTATAGGTGTTAGGTTTTGGGGTTAGTTTTAGGGTAAAAGGATAGGATTAGGGTTACGGGTTGGACTTAGGTTTAGGGTTAAAGTTTACTACTAGGGATAGGGATAGGGTTCAAGGTTAGCTTTAGGGGTTCTGGTTAAGGTTAGGTGTAAGGTTAGTGTCAGGGTTAGGTCTAGTCATGAGGGTAAGGTTTAGGGTTAGCTTTAAGAGCTAGGGTTAGGTTTAATGGTTAGGATTAGGATTAGGGTTAAGGGTTAGGGTAAGGCTTAGGGGTTAGGGTGAAGGGTTAGGGTCAAGGGTTGGGGTTTTGTTAGGCATAGCGTTGGAGTTAGAAGTAAGGGTTACTGTCAGTATTAGGGTTGTAGGTAGGGTTACGGTTAGGGTTAGCGGTTTAGAATTAGGGTTAGGGATTAGGTGTCACAGTGATGACTATGAGATAGGGTTAGAATTATGGGATAGGGGTTGTTCTCAGGAAATGGGTTATGCATTAACGTTAGGATAAGAGGTTAAAGTTAGGCACACGGTGATGTTTACGTGTTAAGGGGAGAAATAGGAACAGTGTTGGGTGTTATGTTCAGGGTTAGGGTTATCTGTTAAAGGTATTCTTTATGCTTAGCGCACGGGCCCTGTCTGCATTAGGCGGGCGGGGGGAGTTTAGGGGGCTGGGATTGTACCCGGGAACCCACTCTATGATACTCTGCGTATGGGCCCATGGGTTTCATGCAGGACACAGTGGTAGAGCCTCCTTTCACGCATGGCATGGGAGGATTGCAGGTTTTTTAAACTCTAAGAAAGCAAGAATTCTGAGAATTAGATTTAGGGTTAGGATTCTGGTTAGGGTTAAGGATGAAGTTTAGTGTTAGGGTGAGGGCTTAGGGTTAGGGATTAGGGTTAGGGTTAAAGGTTACTCTTAGGTTTAACGGTTACACTTTGGTTTAGGGTTGAGGTTTACGGTTAGGGTTAAGATGAGGTGTTAGGGTTAGGTACAGGGTTAGGGTTAAATGTTAGGTTTAGGGTTGAAGATTAGGATTAGGGTTAGCATTAAAGGTTAGCGTGAGAGTTAACGCTTAGGGTTAAGGTTAAGAGTTAGGGTTTAGGGTTAGGGTTAGGGTTAGTTTTAGGGTTAGAGTTATGTGCTATGGTTTGTGTTAGAGGTTAGGGTTAGGTTTACTGGTCACGGTTAGGGTTACGTTTAGGGGTTAGCATTAGGATTAGGGTTAAGTGATAGGATTAGGGTTAAGTGTTGGGCTTAGGGTTAGGGTTTAGTGTTAGGGTTATCATTAAGGATTAGGGGTAGGGTCAGGGTTAAATGCTTTGGTGCGGGTAATGGTTAGGGTCAGGGTTAAGGTTCACGGATAGGGTTAATGTTAAGGGTTACGGGTAGGTTTAGGGTTCAGGGTTAGAGTTAGCATTAGGGCTTAAGGTTAGGATTAGGCGGTAGGTTAGATTTAGGGTTAGATCTAGGCGTTAGGGTAAGGGCTAGCGTTAGGGTTAAGAGATAGGGTTGGGTTTAATGCTTAGGATAAGGGTTAGGGTTTGGGGTTAAAGTAAGTGTTAGGGGTTAGGTTTAAGGATCAAAGGTTAGGGTTATTTTTAGCTGTAGTGTTAGGGTTAGGGATAAGGGATCCCATTAGCATTAACGGTCTTCCTTACTGTAGGGTTAAGGGTTAGGCTTAGAGTTAAATGTTAAGGTTAGGGTCAGTGTTAAGATTTAGGGTGAGGGTTAACGGTTAGGGTAAAGGTTAAGCGTTAGGGTTAGGGATTAGTGATTAGGGTTTTTGGTTAGTGTTAGGGTTAGCGGTTAGGAGTTAGTGTTTTCTGAAGGGGTATGGTTAGAATTAGGATTGGGGTTAGAGTTAGGGTGAGGTATAGGGGTTAGGTTTAGGGGTTAGTTTTAGGGTAAAAGGATAGGATTAGGGTTACGGGTTGGGCTTAGGTTTAGGGTTAAAGTTTACTGCTAGGGTTAGGGATAGGGTTCAGGGTTAGCTTTAGGGGTTCTGGTTAGGGTTAGGTGTTAGGTTAGTGTCAGGGTTAGGTCTAATCGTGAGGGTAAGGTTTAGGGTTAGCTTTAAGAGCTAGGGTTAGGTTTAATGGTTAGGATTAGGATTAGGTTTAAGGGTTAGGGTAAGGCTTAGGGGTTAGGGTCAAGGGTTAGGGTCAAGGGTTAGGGTTTTTGTTAGGCACAGCGTTGTGGTTAGAAGTAAGGGTTACTGTCAGTGTTAGGGTTGTAGGTAGGGTTACGGTTAGGGTTAGCGGTTTAGAATTAGGGTTAGGGATTAGGGTTAGCGTTAGCGTTAGGGTTAGTTTTAGGGTTAGAGTTATGTGCTATGGTTTGTGTTAGAGGTTAGGGTTAGGTTTACTGGTGACGGTTAGGGTTACGTTTAGGGGTTAGCATTAGGGTTAGGGTTAAGGGATAGGATTAGGGTTAAGTGTTGGTCTTAGGGTTAGGGTTTAGTGTTAGGGTTATCATTAAGGATTAGGGGTAGGTTCAGCTTTAAATGCTTGGGTGCGGGTAATGGTTAGGGTCAGTGTTAAGGTTCACGGATAGGGTTAGTGTTAAGGGTTATGGGTAGGTTTAGGGTTCAGGGTTAGAGTTAGCATTAGGGCTTAAGGTTAGGATAAGGCGGTAGGTTAGATTTAGGGTTAGATCTAGGCGTTACGGTAAGGGCTAGCGTTAGGGTTAAGAGATAGGTTTAGGTTTAATGCTTAGGATTAGGGTTAGGGTTTGGGGTTAAAGTAAGTGTTAGGGGTTAGGTTTAAGGATCCAAGGTTAGGGGTATTTTTAGCTGTAGTGTTAGGGTTAGGGATAAGGGATCCCATTAGCATTAAGGGTCTTCCTTACTGTAGGGTTAAGGGTTAGGCTTAGAGTTAAAGGTTAAGGTTAGGGTCAGTGTTAAGATTTAGGGTGAGGGTTAACGGTTAGGGTAAAGGTTAAGCGTTAGGGTTAGGGATTAGTGATTAGGGTTTTTGGTTAGTGTTAGGGTTAGCGGTTAGGAGTTAGTGTTTTCTGAAGGGGTATGGTTAGAATTAGGATTGGGGTTAGAGTTAGGGTGAGGTATAGGGGTTAGGTTTAGGGTTTAGTTTTAGGGTAAAAGGATAGGATTAGGGTTACGGGTTGGGCTTAGGTTTAGGGTTAAAATTTACTGCTAGGGTTAGGGATAGGGTTCAGGGTTAGCTTTAGGGGTTCTGGTTAGGGTTAGGTGTTAGGATAGTGTCAGGGTTAGGTCTAGTCGTGAGGGTAAGGTTTAGGGTTAGCTTTAAGAGCTAGGGTTAGGTTTAATGGTTAGGATTAGGATTAGGGTTAAGGGTTAGGGTAAGGCTTAGGGGTTAGGGTGAAGGGTTAGGGTCAAGGGTTAGGGTTTTTGTTAGGCATAGCGTTGGGGTTAGAAGTAAGGGCTACTGTCAGTGTTAGGGTTGTAGGTAGGGTTACGGTTAGGGTTAGCGGTTTAGAATTAGGGTTAGGGATTAGGTGTCACAGTGATGACTAGGAGATAGGGTTAGAATTATGGGATAGGGGTTGTTCTCAGGAAATGGGTTATGCATTAACGTTAGGATGAGAGGTTAAAGTTAGGCGCACGGTGAGGTTTACGTGTTAAGGGGAGAAATAGGAGCAGGGTTTGGTGTTATGTTCAGGGTTAGGGTTATCTGTTAAAGGTATTCTTTATGCTTAGCGCCCGGGCCCTGTCTGCAGTAGGCGGGCGGGGGGAGTTTAGGGGGCTGGGATTGTACCCGGGAACCCACTCTATCATACTCTGGGTATGGGCCCGTGGGTTTCATGCAGGACACAGTGGTAGAGCCTCCTTTCACGCATGGCATGGGAGGATTGCAGGCTTTCTAAACTCTAAGAAAGCAAGAAGTCTGAGAATTAGATTTAGGGTTAGGATTCTGGTTAGGGTTAAGGATGAAGTTTAGTGTTAGGGTGAGGGCTTAGGGTTAGGGATTAGGGTTAGGGTTAAAGGTTACTCTTAGGTTTAACGGTTACACTTTGGTTTAGGGTTGAGGTTTACGGTTAGGGTTAAGATGAGGGGTTAGGGTTAGGTACAGGGTTAGGGTTAAGTGTTAGGTTTAGGGTTGAAGATTAGGATTAGGGTTAGGATTAAAGGTTAGTGTGAGAGTTAACGCTTAGGGTTAAGGTTAAGAGTTAGGGTTTAGGGTTAGGGTTAGTTTTAGGGTTAGAGTTCTGTGCTATGGTTTGTGTTAGAGGTTAGGGTTAGGTTTACTGGTGACGGTTAGGGTTACTTTAGGGGTTAGCATTAGGGTTAGGGTTAAGGGATAGGATTAGGGTTAAGTGTTGGGCTTAGGGTTAGGGTTTAGTGTTAGGGTTATCATTAAGGATTAGGGGTAGGGTCAGGGTTAAATGCTTGGGTGCGGGTCATGGTTAGGGTCAGGGTTAAGGTTCACGGATAGGGTTAGTGTTAAGGGTTACGGGTAGGTTTAGGGTTCAGGGTTAGAGTTAGCATTAGGGCTTAAGGTTAGGATTAGGCGGTAGGTTAGATTTAGGGTTAGATCTAGGCGTTAGGGTAAGGGCTAGCGTTAGGGTTAAGAGATAGGGTTAGGTTTAATGCTTAGGATTAGGGTTAGGGTTTGGGGTTAAAGTAAGTGTTAGGGGTTAGGTTTAAGGATCCAAGGTTAGGGTTATTTTTAGCTGTAGTGTTAGGGTTAGGGATAAGGGATCCCATTAGCATTAAGGGTCTCCTTACTGTAGGGTTAAGGGTTAGGCTTAGAGTTAAAGTTTAAGGTTAGGGTCAGTGTTAAGATTTAGGGTGAGGGTTAACGGTTAGGGTAAAGGTTAAGCGTTAGGGTTAGGGATTAGTGATTAGGGTTTTTGGTTAGTGTTAGGGTTAGCGGTTAGGAGTTAGTGTTTTCTGAAGGGGTATGGATAGAATTAGGATTGGGGTTAGAGTTAGGGTGAGGTATAGGGGTTAGGTTTAGGGTTTAGTTTTTGGGTAAAACGATAGGATTAGGGTTACGAATTGGCCTTAGGTTTAGGGTTAAAGTTTACTGCTAGGGTTAGGGATAAGGTTCAGGGTTAGCTTTAGGGGTTCTGGTTAGGGTTAGGTGTTAGGTTAGTGTCAGGGTTAGGTCTAGTCGTGAGGGTAAGGTTTAGGGTTAGCTTTAAGAGCTAGGGTTAGGTTTAATGGTTAGGATTAGGATTAGGGTTAAGGGTTAGGGTAAGGCTTAGGGGTTAGGGTCAAGGGTTAGGGTCAAGTGTTAGGGTTTTTGTTAGGCATAGCGTTGGGGTTAGAAGTAAGGGTTACTGTCAGTGTTAGGGTTGTAGGTAGGGTTACGGTTAGTGTTAGCGGTTTAGAATTAGGGTTAGGGATTAGGTGTCACAGTGATGACTAGGAGATAGGGTTAGAATTATGGGATAGGGGTTGTTCTCAGGAAATGGGTGATGCATTCACGTTAGGATAAGAGGTTAAAGTTAGGCGCACGGTGAGGTTTACGTGTTAAGGGGAGAAATAGGAACAGGGTTGGGTGTTATGTTCAGGGTTAGGGTTATCGGTTAAAGGTATTGTTTATGCTTAGCGCACGGGCCCTGTCTGCATTAGGCGGGCTGGGGGAGTTTAAGGGGCTGGGATTGTACCCGGGAACCCACTCTGTCATACTCTGGGTATGGGCCCGTGGGTTTCACGAAGGACGCAGTGGTAGAGCCTCCTTTCACGCATGGCATGGGAGGATTGCAGGCTTTCTAAACTCTAAGAAAGCAAGAAGTCTGAGAATGAGATTTAGGGTTGGATTATGGTTAGGGTTAAGATGAAGTTTAGTGTTAGGGTGATGGCTTAGGTTTAGGGATTAGGGTTAGGGTTAAAGGTTACTCTTAGTTTTAACGGTTACACTTTGGTTTAGGGTTCAGGTTTATGGTTAGGGTTAAGATGAGGAGTTAGGGTTTGGTACAGAGTTAGGGTTAAGTGTTAGGTTTAGGGTTGAAGATTAGGATTAGGGTTAGGATTAAAGGTTAAGGTGAGAGTTAACACTTAAGGTTAAGGTTAAGAGTTAGGGTTTAGGGTTAGGGTTAGGGTTAGGGTTAGTTTTAGGGTTAGAGTTATGTGCTAAGGTTTGTGTTAGAGGTTAGGGTTAGGTTTACTGGTGACGGATAGGGTAACGTTTAGGGGTTAGCATTAGGGTTAGGGTTAAGGGATAGGATTAGGGTTAAGTGTTGGGCTTAGGGTTAGGGTTTAGTATTAGGGTTATCATTAATGATTAGGGTTAGGGTCAGGGTTAAATGCTTGGGTGCGGGTAATGGTTAGGGTCAGGGTTAAGGTTCACGGATAGGGTTAGTGTTAGGGGTTACGGGTAGGATTAGGGTTAGGGTTAGAGTTAGCATTAGGGCTTAAGGTTAGCATTAGGCTGTAGGTTAGATTTAGGGTTAGATCTAGGCGTTAGGGTAAGGGCTAGCGTTAGGGTTAAGAGATAGGGTTAGGTTTAATGCTTAGGATTATGGTTAGGGTTTGGGGTTAAAGTAAGTGTTAGGGGTTAGGTTTAAGGATCCAAGGTTAGGGGTATTTTTAGCTGTAGTGTTAGGGTTAGGGATAAGGGATCCCATTAGCATTAAGGGTCTTCTTTACTGTAGGGTTAAGTGTTAGGCTTAGAGTTAAAGGTTAAGGTTAGGGTCAGTGTTAAGATTTAGGGTGAGGGTTAACGGTTAGGGTAAAGGTTAAGCGTTAGGGTTAGGGATTAGTGATTAGGGTTTTTGGTTAGTGTTAGGGTTAGCGGTTAGGAGTTAGTGTTTTATGAAGGGATATGGTTAGAATTAGGATTGGGGTTAGAGTTAGGGTGAGGTATAGGGGTTAGGTTTAGGGTTTAGTTTTAGGGTAAAAGGATAGGATTAGGGTTACGGGTTGGGCTTAGGTTTAGGGTTAAAATTTACTGCTAGGGTTAGGGATAGGGTTCAGGGTTAGCTTTAGGGGTTCTGGTTAGGGTTAGGTGTTAGGTTAGTTTCAGGGTTAGGTCTAGTCGTGAGGGTAATGTTTAGGGATAGCTTTAAGAGCTAGGGTTAGGTTTAATGGTTAGGATTAGGATTAGGGTTAAGGGTTAGGGTAAGGCTTAGGGGTTAGGGTGAAGGGTTAGGGTCAAGGGTTAGGGTTTTTGTTAGGCATAGCGTTGGGGTTAGAAGTAAGGGTTACTGTCAGTGTTAGGGTTGTAGGTAGGGTTACGGTTAGGGTTAGCGGTTTAGAATTAGGGTTAGGGATTAGGTGTCACCGTGATGACTAGGAGATAGGGTTAGAATTATGGGATAGGGGTTGTTCTCAGGAAACGGGTTATGCATTAACGTTAGGATAAGAGGTTAAAGTTAGGCGCACGGTGAGGTTTATGTGTTAAGGGGAGAAAGAGGAACAGGGTTGGGTGTTATGTTCAGGGTTAGGGTTATCTGTTAAAGGTATTGTTTATGCTTAGCGCACGGGCCCTGACTGCATTAGGCGGGCGGGGGGAGTTTAGGGGGCTGGGATTGTACCCGGGAACCCACTCTATCATACTCTGGGTATGGGCCCGTGGGTTTCATGCAGGACACAGTGGTAGAGCCTCCTTTCACGCATGGCATGGGAGGATTGCAGGCTTTCTAAACTCTAAGAAAGCAAGAAGTCTGAGAATTAGATTTAGGGTTAGGATTATGGTTAGGGTTAAGGATGAAGTTTAGTGTTAGGGTGAGGGCTTAGGGTTAGGGATTAGGGTTAGGGTTAAAGGTTACTCTTAGGTTTAACGGTTACACTTTGGTTTAGGGTTGAGGTTTAGGGTTAAGGTTAAGATGAGGGGTTAGGGTTTGGTACAGGGTTAGGGTTAAGTGTTAGGTTTAGGGTTGAAGATTAGGATTAGGGTTAGGATTAAAGGTTAGCGTGAAAGTTAACGGTTAGGGTTAAGGTTAAGAGTTAGGGTTAGGGTAAGTGTTAGTTTTAGGGTTAGAGTTACGTGCTATGGTTTGTGTTAGAGGTTAGGGTTAGGTTTACTGGTCACGGTTAGGGTTACGTTTAGGGGTTAGCATTAGGGTTAGGGTTAGGGTTAAGGGATAGGATTAGAGTTAATTGTTGGGCTTAGGGTTAGGGTTTAGTGTTAGTGTTATCATTAAGGATTCGTGGTAGGGTCTGGGTTAAATTCTTGGGTGCGGGTAATGGTTAGGGTCAGGGTTAAGGTTCACGGATAGGGTTAGTTTTAAGAGTTACGGGTAGGTTTAGGGTTCAGGGTTAGAGTTAGCATTAGCGCTGAAGGTTAGGATTAGGCGGTAGGTTAGATTTAGGGTTAGATCTAGGCGTTAGGGTAAGGGCTAGCGTTAGGGTTAAGAGATAGGGTTAGGTTTAATGCTTAGGATTAGGGTTAGGGTTTGGGGTTAAAGTAAGTGTTAGGGGTTAGGTTTAAGGATCAAAGGTTAGGGTTATTTTTAGCTGTAGTGTTAGGCTTAGGGATAAGGGATCCCATTAACATTAAGGGTCTTCCTTACCGTAGGGTTAAGGGTTAGGCTTAGAGTTAAAGGTTAAGGTTAGGGTCAGTGTTAAGATTTAGGGTGAGGGTTAACGGTTAGGGTAAAGGTAAAGCGTTAGGGTTAGGTATTAGTGATTAGGGTTTTGGTTAGTGTTAGGGTTAGCGGTTAGGAGTTACTGTTTTATGAAGGGGTATGGTTAGAATTAGGACTGGGGTTAGAGTTAGGGTGAGGTATAGGGGTTAGGTTCAGGGGTTAGTTTTAGGGTAAAAGGACAGGATTAGGGTTACGGGTTGGGCTTAGGTTTAGGGTTAAAGTTTACTGCTAGGGTTAGGGATAGGGTTCAGGGTTAGCTTTAGGGGTTCTGGTTAGGGTTAGGTGTGAGGTTAGTGTCAGGGTTAGGTCTAGACGTGAGGGTAAGGTTTAGGGCTAGCTTTAAGATGTAGGGTTAGGTTTATTGGTTACGATTAGTATTAAGGTTGAGGGTTAGGGTAAGGCTTAGTGGTTAGGGTGCAGGGTTAGGGTCAAGGGTTAGGGTTTTTGTTAGGCATAGCGTTGGGGTTAGAAGTAAGGGTTACTGTCAGTGTTAGGGTTGTAGGTAGGGTTACGGTTAGGGTTAGCGGTTTAGAATTAGGGTTAGGGATTAGGTGTCACAGTGATGACTAGGAGATAGGGTTAGAATTATGGGATAGGGGTTGTTCTCAGGAAACGGGTTATGCATTAACGTTAGGATAAGAGGTTAAAGTTAGGCGCACGGTGAGGTTTACGTGTTAAGGGGAGAAATAGGAACAGGGTTGGGTGTTATGTTCAGGGTTAGGGTTATCTGTTTAAGGTATTGTTTATGCTTAGCACACGGGCCCTGTCTGCATTAGGCGGGCGGGGGGAGTTTAGGGGGCTGGGATTGTACCCGGGAACCCACTCTATCATACTCTGGGTATGGGCCCGTGGGTTTCATGCAGGACACAGTGGTAGAGCCTCCTTTCATGCATGGCATGGGAGGATTGCAGGCTTTCTAAACTCTAAGAAAACAAGAAGTCTGAGAATTAGATTTAGGGTTAGGATTATGGTTAGGGTTAAGGATGAAGTTTAGTGTTAGGGTGAGGGCTTAGGGTTAGGGATTAGGGTTAGGGTTAAAGGTTACTCTTAGGTTTAACGGTTACACTTTCAATTAGGGTTGAGGTTTACGGTTAGGGTAAAGATAAGGGGTTAGGTTTAGGTACAGTGTTAAGGTTAAGTGTTAGGTTTAGGGTTGAAGATTAAGATTAGGGTTAGGACTAAAGGTTAGCGTGAGAGTTAACACTTAGCGTTAAGGTTAAGTGTTAGTGTTTAGGGTTAGGGTTAGGGTTAGGGTTAGTTTTAGGGTTAGAGTTATGTGCTATGATTTGTGTTAGAGGTTAGGGTTAGGTTTACTGGTCACGGTGAGGGTTACGTTTAGGGGTTAGCATTAGGGTTAGGGTTAAGTTATAGGATTAGGGTTAAGTGTTAGTCTTAGGGTTAGGGTTTAGTGTTAGGGTTATCATTAAGGATTAGGGTTAGGGTCAGGGTTAAATGCTTGGGTGAGGGTAATGGTTAGGGTCAGGGTTAAGGTTCAAGGATACGGTTAGCGTTAAGGCTTACGGGTAGGATTAGGGTTCAGGGTTAGAGTTAGCATTAGGGCTTAAGGTTAGGATTAGGCGGAAGGTTAGAATTAGGGTTAGATCTAGGCGTTAGGGTAAGGGCTAGCGTTAGGGTTAAGAGATAGGCTTAGGTTTAATGCTTAGGATTATGGTTAGGGTTTGGGGTTAAAGAAAGTGTTAGGGGTTAGGTTTAAGGATCAATGTTTAGGGTTATTTTAGCTGTAGTGTTAGGGTTAGGGATAAGGGATCCCATTAGCATTAAGGGTCTTCCTTACTCTAGGGTTAAGTGTAAGGCTTAGAGTTGAAGGTTAAGGTTAGGGTCAGTGTTAAGATTTAGGGTGAGGGTTAACGGTTAGGGTAAAGGTTAAGCGTTAGTGTTAGGGATTAGTGATTAGGGTTTTTGGTTAGTGTTAGGGTTAGCGGTTAGGAGTTAGTGTTTTATGAAGGGGTATGGTTAGAATTAGGATTGGGGTTAGAGTTAGGGTGAGGTATAGGGGTTAGGTTTAGGGGTTAGTTTTAGGGTAAAAAAATAGGATTAGGGTTACGGGTTGGGCTTAGGTTTAGGGTTAAAATTTACTGCTAGGGTTAGGGATAGGGTTCAGGCTTAGCTTTAGGGGTTCTGCTTAGGGTTAGGTGTTAGGTTAGTGTCAGGGTTAGGTCTAGTCGTGAGGGTAAGGTTTAGGGTTAGCATTAAGAGCTAGGGTTAGGTTTAATGGTTAGGATTAGGATTAGAGTTAAGGGTTACGGTTAGGCTTAGGGGTTAGGGTCAAGGGTTAGGGTTTTTGTTAGGCATAGCGTTGGGGTTAGAAGTAAGGGTTACTGTCAGTGTTAGGGTTGTCGGTAGGGTTACGGGTAGGGTTAGCGGTTTAGAATTAGGGTTAGGGATTAGGTGTCACAGTGATGACTAGGAGATAGGGTTAGAATTATGGGATAGGGGTTGTTCTCAGGAAATGGGTTATGCATTAACGTTAGGATAAGAGTTTAAAGTTAGGCGCACGGTGAGGTTTACGTGTTAAGGGGAGAAATAGGAACAGGGTTGGGTGTTATGTTCAGGGTTAGGGTTATCTGTTAAAGGTACTGTTTATGCTTAGCGCACGGGCCCTGTATGCATTAGGCGGGCGGGGGGAGTTTAGGGGGCTGGGATTGTACCCGGGAACCCACTCTATCATACTCTGGGTATGGGCCCGTGGGTTTCATGCAGGACACAGTGGTAGAGCCTCCTTTCACGCATGGCATGGGAGGATTGCAGGCTTTCTAAACTCTAAGAAAGCAAGAAGTCTGAGAATTAGATTTAGGGTTAGGATTATGGTTAGGGTTAAGGATGAAGTTTAGTGTTAGGGTGAGGGCTTAGGGTTAGGGATTAGGGTTAGGGTTAAAGGTTACTCTTAGGTTTAACGGTTACACTTTGGTTTAGGGTTGAGGTTTACTGTTAGGGTTAAGATGAGGGGCTAGGGTTAGGTACAGGGTTAGGGTTAAGTGTTAGCTTTAGGGTTGAAGATTAGGATTAGGGTTAGGATTAAAGGTTAGCATGAGAGTTAACGCTTAGGGTTAAGGTTAAGAGTTAGGGTTTAGGGTTAGGGTTAGGGTTTGGTTAGTTTTAGGGTTAGAGTTATGTGCTATGGTTTGTGTTAGAGGTTAGGGTTAGGTTTACTGGTGACGGTTAGGGTTACGTTTAGGGGTTAGCATTAGGGTTAGGGTTAGGGTTAAGGGATAGGATTAGGGTTAAGTGTTGGGCTTAGGGTTAGGGTTTAGTGTTAGGGTTATCATTAAGGATTAGGGGTAGGGTCAGGGTTAAATGCTTGGGTGCGGGTCATGGTTAGGGTCAGGGTTAAGGTTCACGGATAGGGTTAGTGTTAAGGGTTACGGGTAGGTTTAGGGTTCAGGGTTAGAGTTACCATTAGGGCTTAAGGTTAGGATTAGGCGGTAGTTTAGATTAAGGGTTAGATCTAGGCGTTAGGGTAAGGGCTAGCGTTAGGGTTAAGAGATAGGGTTAGGTTTAATGCTTAGGATTAGGGTTAGGGTTTGGGGTTAAAGGAAGTGTTAGGGGTTAGGTTTAAGGATCCAAGGTTAGGGTTACTTTTAGCTGTAGTGTTAGGGTTAGGGATAAGGGATCCCATTAGCATTAAGGGTCTTCCTTACTGTAGGGTTAAGGGTTAGGCTTAGAGTTAAATGTTCAGTTTAGGGTCAGTGTTAAGATTTAGGGTGAGGGTTAACGGTTAGGGTAAAGGTTAAGCGTTAGGGTTAGGGATTAGTGATTAGGGTTTTTGGTTAGTGTTAGGGTTACCGGTTAGGAGTTAGTGTTTTAAGAAGGGGTATGGTTAGAATTAGGACTGGGGTTAGAGTTAGGGTGAGGTATAGGGGTTAGGTTTAGGGGTTAGTTTTATGGTAAAAGGATAGGATTAGGGTTACGGGTTGGGCTTAGGTTTAGGGTTAAAGTTTACTGCTAGGGTTAGGGATAGGGTTCACGGTTAGCTTTAGGGGTTCTGGTTAGGGTTAGGTGTTAGGTTAGTGTCAGGGTTAGGTCTAGTCGTGAGGGTAAGGTTTAGGGTTAGCTTTAAGAGCTAGGGTTAGGTTTAATGGTTAGGATTAGGATTAGATTTAAGGGTTAGGGTAAGGCTTAGGGGTTAGGGTGAAGGGTTAGGGTCAAGGGTTAAGGTTTTTTGTTAGGCATAGCTTTGGGGTTAGAAGTAAGGGTTACTGTCAGTGTTAGGGTTGTAGGTAGGGTTACGGTTGGGGTTAGCGGTTTAGAATTAGGGTTAGGGATTAGGTGTCACAGTGATGACTAGGAGATAGGGTTAGAATTATGGGATAGGGGTTGTTCTCAGGAAATGGGTTATGCATTAACGTTAGGATAAGAGGTTAAAGTTAGGCGCACGGTGAGGTTTACGTGTTAAGGGGAGAAATAGGAACAGGGTTGGGTGTTACGTTCAGGGTTAGGGTTATCTGTTAAAGGTATTGTTTATGCTTAGCGCACGGGCCCTGCCTGCATTAGGCGGGCGGGGGGAGTTTGGGGGGCTGGGATTGTACCCGGGAACCCACTCTATCATACTCTGGGTATGGGCCCGTGGGTTTCATGCAGGACACAGTGGTAGAGCCTCCTTTCACGCATAGCATGGGAGGATTGCAGGCTTTCTAAACTCTAAGAAAGCAAGAAGTCTGAGAATTAGATTTAGGGTTAGGAGTATGGTTAGGGTTAAGGATGAAGTTTACTGTTAGGGTGAGGGCATAGGGTTAGGGATTAGGGTTAGGGATAAAGGTTACTCTTAGGTTTAACGGTTACACTTTGGTTTAGGGTTGAGGTTTACGGTTAGGGTTAAGATGAGGGGTTAGGGTTAGGTACAGGGTTAGGGTTAAGTGTTAGGTTTAGGGTTGAAGATTAGGATTAGGGTTAGGATTGAAGGTTAGCGTGAGAGTTAACGCTTAGAGTTAAGGTTAAGAGTTAGGGTTTAGGGTTAGGTTTAGGGTTAGGGTTAGTTTTAGGGTTAGAGTTATGTGCTATGGTTTGTGTTAGATGTTAGGTTTAGGTTTACTGGTGACGGTTAGGGTTACGTTTAGGGGTTAGCATTAGGGTTAGGGTTAGGGTTAGGGTTAAGGGATAGGATTAGGGTTAAGTGTTGGGCTTAGGGTTAGGGTTTAGAGTTAGGGTTATCATTAAGGATTAGGGTTAGGGTCAAGGTTAAATGCTTGGGTGCGGTTAATGGTTAGGGTCAGGGTTAAGGTTCATGGATAGGGTTAGTGTTAAGGGTTACGGGTAGGTTTACGGTTCAGGGTTAGAGTTAGCATTAGGGCCTAAGGTTAGGATTAGGCGGTAGGTTAGATGTAGGGTTAGATCTAGGCGTTAGGGTAAGGGCTAGCGTTAGGGTTAAGAGATAGGGATAGGTTTAATGCTTATGATTAGCGTTAGGGTTTGAGGTTAAAGTAAGTGTTAGGGGTTAGGTTTAAGGATCTAAGGTTAGGGTTATTTTTAGCTGTAGTGTTAGGGTTAGGGATAAGGGATCCCATTAGCATTAAGGGTTAGGGTTAGGGTTATGGTTAGGTGTTAGGGTTAGGGTTGGGGTTGGGGTTGGGGTTGGGGGTAGGGGTAGGGGTAGGGGTAGGGTTAGGGTTAGGGGTTAGGGTTAGGGTTAGGGGTTAGGGTTAGGGGTTAGGGTTAGGGTTTGGGTTAGGGTTAGGGTTAGGGGTTAGGGGTTAGGGTCAGGGTCAGAGTCAGGGTCAGGTTTAGGGGTTAGGGTTAGGGTTAGGGGTTGGGTTTAGGGTTAGGGTTAGGGTTAGGGGTTAGGGTTAGGTTTAGGGGTAGGGGTTAGGGTTAGGGGTTAGGGTTAGGGTTAGGGTTGGGTTAGGTATAGGTTTAGGGGTTAGGGTTGGGGTTGGGTTTGGGGTTAGGGTTAGTGTTAGGGTAGGGTTAGGGTTAGGGTTTGGGTTCGTGTTAGGGTTATGTTTAGGGTTAGGGTAGGGTTAGAGTAGGGTTAGGGTTAGAGGTTAGGGTTAGGGTTAGGGGTTAGGGTTAGGGTTAGAGGTTGGGGTTGGGGTTGGCGATGAGGTTAGTGTTAGGGTTAGGGTTAGGGTTTAGGGTTAGGGTTAGGGCTAGGGCTAGAGGTAGGGTTAGGGGATAGGGTTAGGAGTTAGGGTTAGGGTTAGGGTTAGTTTTAGGGTTAGGGTTAGGGTTATGGCTAGGGCTAGGGCTAGGTTTAGGGGTTAGGGTTAGGGTTAGGGGTTAGGGTTAGGGTTAGGGGTTAGGGTTAGGGTTAAGGATTAGGGTTAGGGTTAGGGGTTAGGGTTAGGGTTAGGGGTTAGGGTTAGGGTTAGGGTTAGGTTAGGGTTAGGGGTTAGGGTTAGGGTTAGGTGTTAGGGGTTAGGGTTAGGGTTAGGGGTTAGGGTTTGGGTTAGGGCTAGGGCTAGGGGTAGGGTTAGGGTTAGGGGTTAGGGTTATGGGTTAGGTTTAGTGTTAGGGTTACTTTTAGGGTTAGAGTTATGTGCTATGATTTGTGTTAGAGGTTAGGGTTAGGTTTACTGGTGACGGTTAGGGTTACGTTTAGGGGTTAGCATTAGTGTTAGGGTTAGGGTTAAGGGATAGAATTAGGGTTAAGTGTTGGCCTTAGGGTTAGGGTTTAGTGTTAGGGTAATCATTAAGGATTAGGGTTAGGGTCAGGGTTAAATGCGTTGGTGCAGGTAATGGTTAGGGTCAGGGTTAAGGTTCACGGATAGGGTTAGTGTTAAGGGTTACGGGTAGGTTTAGGGTTCAGGGTTAGAGTTAGCATTAGGGCTTAAGGTTAGGATTAGGCGGTAGGTTAGATTTAGGGTTAGATCTAGGCGTTAGTGTAAGGGCTAGCGTTAGGGTTAAGAGATAGGGATAGGTTTAATGCTTAGGATTAGGGTTAGGGTTTGGGGTTAAAGTAAGTGTTAGGGGTTAGGTTTAAGGATCAAAGGTTAGGGTTACTTTTAGCTGTAGGGTTAGGGTTAGGGATAAGGGATCCCATTAGCATTAAGGGTCTTCCTTACTGTAGGGTTAAGGGTTAGGCTTAGAGTTAAAGGTAAAGGTTAGGGTCAGGGTTAAGATTTAGGGTGAGGGTTAACGGTTAGGGTAAAGGTTAAGCGTTAGGGTTAGGGATTAGTGATTAGGGTTTTTGGTTAGTGTTAAGGTTAGCAGTTAGGAGTTAGTGTTTTATGAAGGGGTATGGTTAGAATTAGGATTGGAGTTAGAGTTAGGGTGAGGTATAGGGGTTAGATTTAGGGGTTAGGTTTAGGGTAAAAGGATAGGATTAGGGTTACGGGTTGGGCTTAGGTTTAGGGTTAAAGTTTACTGCTAGGGTTAGGGATAGGGTTCAGGGTTAGCTTTAGGGGTTCTGGTTAGGGTTAGGTGTTAGGTTAGTGTCAGGGTTAGGTCTAATCGTGAGGGTAAGGTTTAGGGTTAGCTTTAAGAGCTAGGGTTAGGTTTAATGGTTAGGATTAGGATTAGGTTTAAGGGTTAGGGTAAGGCTTAGGGGTTAGGGTCAAGGGTTAGGGTCAAGGGTTAGGGTTTTTGTTAGGCACAGCGTTGTGGTTAGAAGTAAGGGTTACTGTCAGTGTTAGGGTTGTAGGTAGGGTTACGGTTAGGGTTAGCGGTTTAGAATTAGGGTTAGGGATTAGGGTTAGCGTTAGCGTTAGGGTTAGTTTTAGGGTTAGAGTTATGTGCTATGGTTTGTGTTAGAGGTTAGGGTTAGGTTTACTGGTGACGGTTAGGGTTACGTTTAGGGGTTAGCATTAGGGTTAGGGTTAAGGGATAGGATTAGGGTTAAGTGTTGGTCTTAGGGTTAGGGTTTAGTGTTAGGGTTATCATTAAGGATTAGGGGTAGGTTCAGCTTTAAATGCTTGGGTGCGGGTAATGGTTAGGGTCAGTGTTAAGGTTCACGGATAGGGTTAGTGTTAAGGGTTATGGGTAGGTTTAGGGTTCAGGGTTAGAGTTAGCATTAGGGCTTAAGGTTAGGATAAGGCGGTAGGTTAGATTTAGGGTTAGATCTAGGCGTTACGGTAAGGGCTAGCGTTAGGGTTAAGAGATAGGTTTAGGTTTAATGCTTAGGATTAGGGTTAGGGTTTGGGGTTAAAGTAAGTGTTAGGGGTTAGGTTTAAGGATCCAAGGTTAGGGGTATTTTTAGCTGTAGTGTTAGGGTTAGGGATAAGGGATCCCATTAGCATTAAGGGTCTTCCTTACTGTAGGGTTAAGGGTTAGGCTTAGAGTTAAAGGTTAAGGTTAGGGTCAGTGTTAAGATTTAGGGTGAGGGTTAACGGTTAGGGTAAAGGTTAAGCGTTAGGGTTAGGGATTAGTGATTAGGGTTTTTGGTTAGTGTTAGGGTTAGCGGTTAGGAGTTAGTGTTTTCTGAAGGGGTATGGTTAGAATTAGGATTGGGGTTAGAGTTAGGGTGAGGTATAGGGGTTAGGTTTAGGGTTTAGTTTTAGGGTAAAAGGATAGGATTAGGGTTACGGGTTGGGCTTAGGTTTAGGGTTAAAATTTACTGCTAGGGTTAGGGATAGGGTTCAGGGTTAGCTTTAGGGGTTCTGGTTAGGGTTAGGTGTTAGGTTAGTTTCAGGGTTAGGTCTAGTCGTGAGGGTAATGTTTAGGGATAGCTTTAAGAGCTAGGGTTAGGTTTAATGGTTAGGATTAGGATTAGGGTTAAGGGTTAGGGTAAGGCTTAGGGGTTAGGGTGAAGGGTTAGGGTCAAGGGTTAGGGTTTTTGTTAGGCATAGCGTTGGGGTTAGAAGTAAGGGTTACTGTCAGTGTTAGGGTTGTAGGTAGGGTTACGGTTAGGGTTAGCGGTTTAGAATTAGGGTTAGGGATTAGGTGTCACCGTGATGACTAGGAGATAGGGTTAGAATTATGGGATAGGGGTTGTTCTCAGGAAACGGGTTATGCATTAACGTTAGGATAAGAGGTTAAAGTTAGGCGCACGGTGAGGTTTATGTGTTAAGGGGAGAAAGAGGAACAGGGTTGGGTGTTATGTTCAGGGTTAGGGTTATCTGTTAAAGGTATTGTTTATGCTTAGCGCACGGGCCCTGACTGCATTAGGCGGGCGGGGGGAGTTTAGGGGGCTGGGATTGTACCCGGGAACCCACTCTATCATACTCTGGGTATGGGCCCGTGGGTTTCATGCAGGACACAGTGGTAGAGCCTCCTTTCACGCATGGCATGGGAGGATTGCAGGCTTTCTAAACTCTAAGAAAGCAAGAAGTCTGAGAATTAGATTTAGGGTTAGGATTATGGTTAGGGTTAAGGATGAAGTTTAGTGTTAGGGTGAGGGCTTAGGGTTAGGGATTAGGGTTAGGGTTAAAGGTTACTCTTAGGTTTAACGGTTACACTTTGGTTTAGGGTTGAGGTTTAGGGTTAAGGTTAAGATGAGGGGTTAGGGTTTGGTACAGGGTTAGGGTTAAGTGTTAGGTTTAGGGTTGAAGATTAGGATTAGGGTTAGGATTAAAGGTTAGCGTGAAAGTTAACGGTTAGGGTTAAGGTTAAGAGTTAGGGTTAGGGTAAGTGTTAGTTTTAGGGTTAGAGTTACGTGCTATGGTTTGTGTTAGAGGTTAGGGTTAGGTTTACTGGTCACGGTTAGGGTTACGTTTAGGGGTTAGCATTAGGGTTAGGGTTAGGGTTAAGGGATAGGATTAGAGTTAATTGTTGGGCTTAGGGTTAGGGTTTAGTGTTAGTGTTATCATTAAGGATTCGTGGTAGGGTCTGGGTTAAATTCTTGGGTGCGGGTAATGGTTAGGGTCAGGGTTAAGGTTCACGGATAGGGTTAGTTTTAAGAGTTACGGGTAGGTTTAGGGTTCAGGGTTAGAGTTAGCATTAGCGCTGAAGGTTAGGATTAGGCGGTAGGTTAGATTTAGGGTTAGATCTAGGCGTTAGGGTAAGGGCTAGCGTTAGGGTTAAGAGATAGGGTTAGGTTTAATGCTTAGGATTAGGGTTAGGGTTTGGGGTTAAAGTAAGTGTTAGGGGTTAGGTTTAAGGATCAAAGGTTAGGGTTATTTTTAGCTGTAGTGTTAGGCTTAGGGATAAGGGATCCCATTAACATTAAGGGTCTTCCTTACCGTAGGGTTAAGGGTTAGGCTTAGAGTTAAAGGTTAAGGTTAGGGTCAGTGTTAAGATTTAGGGTGAGGGTTAACGGTTAGGGTAAAGGTAAAGCGTTAGGGTTAGGTATTAGTGATTAGGGTTTTGGTTAGTGTTAGGGTTAGCGGTTAGGAGTTACTGTTTTATGAAGGGGTATGGTTAGAATTAGGACTGGGGTTAGAGTTAGGGTGAGGTATAGGGGTTAGGTTCAGGGGTTAGTTTTAGGGTAAAAGGACAGGATTAGGGTTACGGGTTGGGCTTAGGTTTAGGGTTAAAGTTTACTGCTAGGGTTAGGGATAGGGTTCAGGGTTAGCTTTAGGGGTTCTGGTTAGGGTTAGGTGTGAGGTTAGTGTCAGGGTTAGGTCTAGACGTGAGGGTAAGGTTTAGGGCTAGCTTTAAGATGTAGGGTTAGGTTTATTGGTTACGATTAGTATTAAGGTTGAGGGTTAGGGTAAGGCTTAGTGGTTAGGGTGCAGGGTTAGGGTCAAGGGTTAGGGTTTTTGTTAGGCATAGCGTTGGGGTTAGAAGTAAGGGTTACTGTCAGTGTTAGGGTTGTAGGTAGGGTTACGGTTAGGGTTAGCGGTTTAGAATTAGGGTTAGGGATTAGGTGTCACAGTGATGACTAGGAGATAGGGTTAGAATTATGGGATAGGGGTTGTTCTCAGGAAACGGGTTATGCATTAACGTTAGGATAAGAGGTTAAAGTTAGGCGCACGGTGAGGTTTACGTGTTAAGGGGAGAAATAGGAACAGGGTTGGGTGTTATGTTCAGGGTTAGGGTTATCTGTTTAAGGTATTGTTTATGCTTAGCACACGGGCCCTGTCTGCATTAGGCGGGCGGGGGGAGTTTAGGGGGCTGGGATTGTACCCGGGAACCCACTCTATCATACTCTGGGTATGGGCCCGTGGGTTTCATGCAGGACACAGTGGTAGAGCCTCCTTTCATGCATGGCATGGGAGGATTGCAGGCTTTCTAAACTCTAAGAAAACAAGAAGTCTGAGAATTAGATTTAGGGTTAGGATTATGGTTAGGGTTAAGGATGAAGTTTAGTGTTAGGGTGAGGGCTTAGGGTTAGGGATTAGGGTTAGGGTTAAAGGTTACTCTTAGGTTTAACGGTTACACTTTCAATTAGGGTTGAGGTTTACGGTTAGGGTAAAGATAAGGGGTTAGGTTTAGGTACAGTGTTAAGGTTAAGTGTTAGGTTTAGGGTTGAAGATTAAGATTAGGGTTAGGACTAAAGGTTAGCGTGAGAGTTAACACTTAGCGTTAAGGTTAAGTGTTAGTGTTTAGGGTTAGGGTTAGGGTTAGGGTTAGTTTTAGGGTTAGAGTTATGTGCTATGATTTGTGTTAGAGGTTAGGGTTAGGTTTACTGGTCACGGTGAGGGTTACGTTTAGGGGTTAGCATTAGGGTTAGGGTTAAGTTATAGGATTAGGGTTAAGTGTTAGTCTTAGGGTTAGGGTTTAGTGTTAGGGTTATCATTAAGGATTAGGGTTAGGGTCAGGGTTAAATGCTTGGGTGAGGGTAATGGTTAGGGTCAGGGTTAAGGTTCAAGGATACGGTTAGCGTTAAGGCTTACGGGTAGGATTAGGGTTCAGGGTTAGAGTTAGCATTAGGGCTTAAGGTTAGGATTAGGCGGAAGGTTAGAATTAGGGTTAGATCTAGGCGTTAGGGTAAGGGCTAGCGTTAGGGTTAAGAGATAGGCTTAGGTTTAATGCTTAGGATTATGGTTAGGGTTTGGGGTTAAAGAAAGTGTTAGGGGTTAGGTTTAAGGATCAATGTTTAGGGTTATTTTAGCTGTAGTGTTAGGGTTAGGGATAAGGGATCCCATTAGCATTAAGGGTCTTCCTTACTCTAGGGTTAAGTGTAAGGCTTAGAGTTGAAGGTTAAGGTTAGGGTCAGTGTTAAGATTTAGGGTGAGGGTTAACGGTTAGGGTAAAGGTTAAGCGTTAGTGTTAGGGATTAGTGATTAGGGTTTTTGGTTAGTGTTAGGGTTAGCGGTTAGGAGTTAGTGTTTTATGAAGGGGTATGGTTAGAATTAGGATTGGGGTTAGAGTTAGGGTGAGGTATAGGGGTTAGGTTTAGGGGTTAGTTTTAGGGTAAAAAAATAGGATTAGGGTTACGGGTTGGGCTTAGGTTTAGGGTTAAAATTTACTGCTAGGGTTAGGGATAGGGTTCAGGCTTAGCTTTAGGGGTTCTGCTTAGGGTTAGGTGTTAGGTTAGTGTCAGGGTTAGGTCTAGTCGTGAGGGTAAGGTTTAGGGTTAGCATTAAGAGCTAGGGTTAGGTTTAATGGTTAGGATTAGGATTAGAGTTAAGGGTTACGGTTAGGCTTAGGGGTTAGGGTCAAGGGTTAGGGTTTTTGTTAGGCATAGCGTTGGGGTTAGAAGTAAGGGTTACTGTCAGTGTTAGGGTTGTCGGTAGGGTTACGGGTAGGGTTAGCGGTTTAGAATTAGGGTTAGGGATTAGGTGTCTCAGTGATGACTAGGAGATAGGGTTAGAATTATGGGATAGGGGTTGTTCTCAGGAAATGGGTTATGCATTAACGTTAGGATAAGAGTTTAAAGTTAGGCGCACGGTGAGGTTTACGTGTTAAGGGGAGAAATAGGAACAGGGTTGGGTGTTATGTTCAGGGTTAGGGTTATCTGTTAAAGGTACTGTTTATGCTTAGCGCACGGGCCCTGTATGCATTAGGCGGGCGGGGGGAGTTTAGGGGGCTGGGATTGTACCCGGGAACCCACTCTATCATACTCTGGGTATGGGCCCGTGGGTTTCATGCAGGACACAGTGGTAGAGCCTCCTTTCACGCATGGCATGGGAGGATTGCAGGCTTTCTAAACTCTAAGAAAGCAAGAAGTCTGAGAATTAGATTTAGGGTTAGGATTATGGTTAGGGTTAAGGATGAAGTTTAGTGTTAGGGTGAGGGCTTAGGGTTAGGGATTAGGGTTAGGGTTAAAGGTTACTCTTAGGTTTAACGGTTACACTTTGGTTTAGGGTTGAGGTTTACTGTTAGGGTTAAGATGAGGGGCTAGGGTTAGGTACAGGGTTAGGGTTAAGTGTTAGCTTTAGGGTTGAAGATTAGGATTAGGGTTAGGATTAAAGGTTAGCATGAGAGTTAACGCTTAGGGTTAAGGTTAAGAGTTAGGGTTTAGGGTTAGGGTTAGGGTTTGGTTAGTTTTAGGGTTAGAGTTATGTGCTATGGTTTGTGTTAGAGGTTAGGGTTAGGTTTACTGGTGACGGTTAGGGTTACGTTTAGGGGTTAGCATTAGGGTTAGGGTTAGGGTTAAGGGATAGGATTAGGGTTAAGTGTTGGGCTTAGGGTTAGGGTTTAGTGTTAGGGTTATCATTAAGGATTAGGGGTAGGGTCAGGGTTAAATGCTTGGGTGCGGGTCATGGTTAGGGTCAGGGTTAAGGTTCACGGATAGGGTTAGTGTTAAGGGTTACGGGTAGGTTTAGGGTTCAGGGTTAGAGTTACCATTAGGGCTTAAGGTTAGGATTAGGCGGTAGTTTAGATTAAGGGTTAGATCTAGGCGTTAGGGTAAGGGCTAGCGTTAGGGTTAAGAGATAGGGTTAGGTTTAATGCTTAGGATTAGGGTTAGGGTTTGGGGTTAAAGGAAGTGTTAGGGGTTAGGTTTAAGGATCCAAGGTTAGGGTTACTTTTAGCTGTAGTGTTAGGGTTAGGGATAAGGGATCCCATTAGCATTAAGGGTCTTCCTTACTGTAGGGTTAAGGGTTAGGCTTAGAGTTAAATGTTCAGTTTAGGGTCAGTGTTAAGATTTAGGGTGAGGGTTAACGGTTAGGGTAAAGGTTAAGCGTTAGGGTTAGGGATTAGTGATTAGGGTTTTTGGTTAGTGTTAGGGTTACCGGTTAGGAGTTAGTGTTTTAAGAAGGGGTATGGTTAGAATTAGGACTGGGGTTAGAGTTAGGGTGAGGTATAGGGGTTAGGTTTAGGGGTTAGTTTTATGGTAAAAGGATAGGATTAGGGTTACGGGTTGGGCTTAGGTTTAGGGTTAAAGTTTACTGCTAGGGTTAGGGATAGGGTTCACGGTTAGCTTTAGGGGTTCTGGTTAGGGTTAGGTGTTAGGTTAGTGTCAGGGTTAGGTCTAGTCGTGAGGGTAAGGTTTAGGGTTAGCTTTAAGAGCTAGGGTTAGGTTTAATGGTTAGGATTAGGATTAGATTTAAGGGTTAGGGTAAGGCTTAGGGGTTAGGGTGAAGGGTTAGGGTCAAGGGTTAAGGTTTTTTGTTAGGCATAGCTTTGGGTTTAGAAGTAAGGGTTACTGTCAGTGTTAGGGTTGTAGGTAGGGTTACGGTTGGGGTTAGCGGTTTAGAATTAGGGTTAGGGATTAGGTGTCACAGTGATGACTAGGAGATAGGGTTAGAATTATGGGATAGGGGTTGTTCTCAGGAAATGGGTTATGCATTAACGTTAGGATAAGAGGTTAAAGTTAGGCGCACGGTGAGGTTTACGTGTTAAGGGGAGAAATAGGAACAGGGTTGGGTGTTACGTTCAGGGTTAGGGTTATCTGTTAAAGGTATTGTTTATGCTTAGCGCACGGGCCCTGCCTGCATTAGGCGGGCGGGGGGAGTTTGGGGGGCTGGGATTGTACCCGGGAACCCACTCTATCATACTCTGGGTATGGGCCCGTGGGTTTCATGCAGGACACAGTGGTAGAGCCTCCTTTCACGCATAGCATGGGAGGATTGCAGGCTTTCTAAACTCTAAGAAAGCAAGAAGTCTGAGAATTAGATTTAGGGTTAGGAGTATGGTTAGGGTTAAGGATGAAGTTTACTGTTAGGGTGAGGGCATAGGGTTAGGGATTAGGGTTAGGGATAAAGGTTACTCTTAGGTTTAACGGTTACACTTTGGTTTAGGGTTGAGGTTTACGGTTAGGGTTAAGATGAGGGGTTAGGGTTAGGTACAGGGTTAGGGTTAAGTGTTAGGTTTAGGGTTGAAGATTAGGATTAGGGTTAGGATTGAAGGTTAGCGTGAGAGTTAACGCTTAGAGTTAAGGTTAAGAGTTAGGGTTTAGGGTTAGGTTTAGGGTTAGGGTTAGTTTTAGGGTTAGAGTTATGTGCTATGGTTTGTGTTAGATGTTAGGTTTAGGTTTACTGGTGACGGTTAGGGTTACGTTTAGGGGTTAGCATTAGGGTTAGGGTTAGGGTTAGGGTTAAGGGATAGGATTAGGGTTAAGTGTTGGGCTTAGGGTTAGGGTTTAGAGTTAGGGTTATCATTAAGGATTAGGGTTAGGGTCAAGGTTAAATGCTTGGGTGCGGTTAATGGTTAGGGTCAGGGTTAAGGTTCATGGATAGGGTTAGTGTTAAGGGTTACGGGTAGGTTTACGGTTCAGGGTTAGAGTTAGCATTAGGGCCTAAGGTTAGGATTAGGCGGTAGGTTAGATGTAGGGTTAGATCTAGGCGTTAGGGTAAGGGCTAGCGTTAGGGTTAAGAGATAGGGATAGGTTTAATGCTTATGATTAGCGTTAGGGTTTGAGGTTAAAGTAAGTGTTAGGGGTTAGGTTTAAGGATCTAAGGTTAGGGTTATTTTTAGCTGTAGTGTTAGGGTTAGGGATAAGGGATCCCATTAGCATTAAGGGTTAGGGTTAGGGTTATGGTTAGGTGTTAGGGTTAGGGTTGGGGTTGGGGTTGGGGTTGGGGGTAGGGGTAGGGGTAGGGGTAGGGTTAGGGTTAGGGGTTAGGGTTAGGGTTAGGGGTTAGGGTTAGGGGTTAGGGTTAGGGTTTGGGTTAGGGTTAGGGTTAGGGGTTAGGGGTTAGGGTCAGGGTCAGAGTCAGGGTCAGGTTTAGGGGTTAGGGTTAGGGTTAGGGGTTGGGTTTAGGGTTAGGGTTAGGGTTAGGGGTTAGGGTTAGGTTTAGGGGTAGGGGTTAGGGTTAGGGGTTAGGGTTAGGGTTAGGGTTGGGTTAGGTATAGGTTTAGGGGTTAGGGTTGGGGTTGGGTTTGGGGTTAGGGTTAGTGTTAGGGTAGGGTTAGGGTTAGGGTTTGGGTTCGTGTTAGGGTTATGTTTAGGGTTAGGGTAGGGTTAGAGTAGGGTTAGGGTTAGAGGTTAGGGTTAGGGTTAGGGGTTAGGGTTAGGGTTAGAGGTTGGGGTTGGGGTTGGCGATGAGGTTAGTGTTAGGGTTAGGGTTAGGGTTTAGGGTTAGGGTTAGGGCTAGGGCTAGAGGTAGGGTTAGGGGATAGGGTTAGGAGTTAGGGTTAGGGTTAGGGTTAGTTTTAGGGTTAGGGTTAGGGTTATGGCTAGGGCTAGGGCTAGGTTTAGGGGTTAGGGTTAGGGTTAGGGGTTAGGGTTAGGGTTAGGGGTTAGGGTTAGGGTTAAGGATTAGGGTTAGGGTTAGGGGTTAGGGTTAGGGTTAGGGGTTAGGGTTAGGGTTAGGGTTAGGTTAGGGTTAGGGGTTAGGGTTAGGGTTAGGTGTTAGGGGTTAGGGTTAGGGTTAGGGGTTAGGGTTTGGGTTAGGGCTAGGGCTAGGGGTAGGGTTAGGGTTAGGGGTTAGGGTTATGGGTTAGGTTTAGTGTTAGGGTTACTTTTAGGGTTAGAGTTATGTGCTATGATTTGTGTTAGAGGTTAGGGTTAGGTTTACTGGTGACGGTTAGGGTTACGTTTAGGGGTTAGCATTAGTGTTAGGGTTAGGGTTAAGGGATAGAATTAGGGTTAAGTGTTGGCCTTAGGGTTAGGGTTTAGTGTTAGGGTAATCATTAAGGATTAGGGTTAGGGTCAGGGTTAAATGCGTTGGTGCAGGTAATGGTTAGGGTCAGGGTTAAGGTTCACGGATAGGGTTAGTGTTAAGGGTTACGGGTAGGTTTAGGGTTCAGGGTTAGAGTTAGCATTAGGGCTTAAGGTTAGGATTAGGCGGTAGGTTAGATTTAGGGTTAGATCTAGGCGTTAGTGTAAGGGCTAGCGTTAGGGTTAAGAGATAGGGATAGGTTTAATGCTTAGGATTAGGGTTAGGGTTTGGGGTTAAAGTAAGTGTTAGGGGTTAGGTTTAAGGATCAAAGGTTAGGGTTACTTTTAGCTGTAGGGTTAGGGTTAGGGATAAGGGATCCCATTAGCATTAAGGGTCTTCCTTACTGTAGGGTTAAGGGTTAGGCTTAGAGTTAAAGGTAAAGGTTAGGGTCAGGGTTAAGATTTAGGGTGAGGGTTAACGGTTAGGGTAAAGGTTAAGCGTTAGGGTTAGGGATTAGTGATTAGGGTTTTTGGTTAGTGTTAGGGTTAGCAGTTAGGAGTTAGTGTTTTATGAAGGGGTATGGTTAGAATTAGGATTGGAGTTAGAGTTAGGGTGAGGTATAGGGGTTAGATTTAGGGGTTAGGTTTAGGGTAAAAGGATAGGATTAGGGTTACGGGTTGGGCTTAGGTTTAGGGTTAAAGTTTACTGCTAGGGTTAGGGATAGGGTTCAGGGTTAGCTTTAGGGGTTCTGGTTAGGGTTAGGTGTTAGGTTAGTGTCAGGGTTAGGTCTAGTCGTGAGGGTAAGGTTTAGGGTTAGCTTTAAGAGCTAGGGTTAGGTTTAATGGTTAGGATTAGGATTAGGGTTAAGGGTTAGGGTAAGGCTTAGGGGTTAGGGTGAAGGGTTAGGGTCAAGGGTTAGGGTTTTTGTTAGGCATAGCGTTGGGGTTAGATGTAAGGGTTACTGTCAGTGTTAGGTTTGTAGGTAGGGTTTCGGTTAGGGTTAGCGGTTTAGAATTAGGGTTAGGGATTAGGTGTCACAGTGATGACTAGGAGATAGGGTTAGAATTATGGGATAGGGGTTGTTCACAGGAAACGGGATATGCATTAACGTTAGGATAAGAGGTTAAAGTTAGGTGCACGGTGAGGTTTACGTGTTAAGGGGAGAAATAGGAACAGGGTTGGGTGTTATGTTCAGGGTTAGGGTTATATGTTAAAGGTATTGTTTATGCTTAGCGCAAGGGC